>NC_137870.1:251829-284329 GCF_963924005.1 Protomyctophum bolini | reverse complement strand
GATATGTACCCTTAACACCATGGTGGGACCCCTTAGAGAAGGACCCTTTATGGGTAAGATATGTACCCTTAACACCATGGTGGGACCCTTATAGAAGGACCCTTTATGGGTAAGATATGTACCCTTAACACCATGGTGGGACCCCTTAGAGAAGGACCCTTTATGGGTAAGATATGTACCCTTAACACCATGGTGGGACCCCTATAGAAGGACCCTTTATGGGTAAGATATGTACCCTTAACACCATGGTGGGACCCCTTAGAGAAGGACCCTTTATGGGTAAGATATGTACCCTTAACACCATGGTGGGACCCTTATAAAAGGACCCTTTATGGGTAAGATATGTACCCTTAACACCATGGTGGGACCCTTATAAAAGGACCCTTTATGGGTAAGATATGTACCCTTAACACCATGGTGGGACCCTTAGAGAAGGACCCTTTATGGGTAAGATATGTACCCTTAACACCATGGTGGGACCCCTTAAGAGAAGGACCCTTTATGGGTAAGATATGTACCCTTAACACCATGGTGGGACCCCTGGAGAAGGACCCTTTATGGGTAAGATATGTACCCTTAACACCATGGTGGGACCCTTAGAGAAGGACCCTTTATGGGTACGATATGTACCCTTAACACCATGGTGGGACCCTTATAGAAGGACCCTTTATGGGTAAGATATGTACCCTTAACACCATGGTGGGACCCTTAGAGAAGGACCCTTTATGGGTAAGATATGTACCCTTAACACCATGGTGGGACCCTTAGAGAAGGACCCTTTATGGGTAAGATATGTACCCTTAACACCATGGTGGGACCCCTTATAGAAGGACCCTTTATGGGTAAGATATGTACCCTTAACACCATGGTGGGACCCCTTAGAGAAGGACCCTTTATGGGTAAGATATGTACCCTTAACACCATGGTGGGACCCCTTAGAGAAGGACCCTTTATGGGTAAGATATGTACCCTTAACACCATGGTGGGACCCAGAAGTGCCTTTTTCACTTCTGCTATTATGAGTGTTCTTCAGTACTGTACTGTATACTACTGTTAATAATCAGTACTGTAGTACCACCTGGTATGGATGTTTGTCTGCAGCCCTAAAGTCACAACTGCTGCAACAACTGAACATTTGTTCAAAGATTGTTGGACAACAACTTCAGAAACTTTATACATCCACATATGATGACAGCATCCTAAGGTTAGCAAGGAATATCACCTCTAACACTAAGCATGTGTTGTATGGAGAATATAAGGAATATCACCTCTAACACTAAGCATGTGTTGTATGGAGAATATAAGGAATATCACCTCTAACACTAAGCATGTGTTGTATGGAGAATATAAGGAATATCACCTCTATACTAGCCATGTGTTGTATGGAGAATATAAGGAATATCACCTCTATACTAGCCATGTGTTGTATGGAGAATATAAGGAATATCACCTCTAACACTAAGCATGTGTTGTATGGAGAATATAGGTTGCTACCTTCAGAAGGAGATATGGTGTACCAGCATACAATAAGGTCAGACTAAAGAGGTCCTTTTTGTCCACCAGTCGACCTTGAGGCTTAATCAGGAGATGTAGTAGCCACAGGATAATCTAAGCGGTGGATATTGCTCATGTCTTTATGTATGTAAATTGTCTTGTTCTTTGTGTTTTGTATATGTTCTGCATACTTGGCTGCTGTGTCGCAAGACAAATTTCAGTGTGAACTGACAATAAAGTACTATATCATATCATATCATTATAGAAGAACCCTTTATGGGTAAGATAGGGCGTGGGGCAGGGACGACCTATGCCCTCACTGGGCTGCGTTCAAGACACCTGCCTTGTGTCTGAACACGGCTTTGATGGATGTGTTTCTAGTCCTCTCCATGCTGGGGTTCTGCCTCCCCTCTGTGTGACCTCTGTGTGACCTCTGACCTCTGTGTGACCCCCAGGTCAACGTGGGTCTCCTGGTGCTGTCCATGCTGGGGTTCTGTCTGCCTCTCTACCTGCTCTGTCACAGCCGCTACCTGCAGAGGCAGAGGGACCGCCGTCTGACCCCTGACGACCCCAAGATCTACCTGAAGGCCAGCCAGGGGTCGGCCGGACCCCAGGCCAAGGTCTAGACCCCCCTCTAGACCCCAGGCCAAGGTCTAGACCCCCTCTAGACCCCAGGCCAAGGTCTAGACCCCCTCTAGACCCCAGGCCCAGGTCTAGACTTGGGCCTGGGGTCACAGAAAGGATTCTCTATGCCAGTATTTGTCAAAACTGTTTTTAATGTCAACACCCCCCCCCCCCCCCCCCCCCGCCCGTAAGGGTCCATTTGGTTGGAGGACCCCCCGGGATCACCTCAAGAACCTCTGTTAGATTGACATGCACTCCGTAACATTCCCCCCCCCCTCCCCCACACACACATGCCCCCCAGTGAGTGGACACGCCCCCCAGTGAGTGGACACGCCCCCAGTTAGTGGACACGCCCCCCAGTGAGTGGACACGCCCCCCAGTGAGTGGACACGCCCCCCAGTTAGTGGACACGCCCCCCAGTGAGTGGACACGCCCCCCAGTTAGTGGGCACGCCCCCCAGTGAGTGGACACGCCCCCCAGTGAGTGGACACGCCCCCCAGTGAGTGGACACGCCCCCCCCAGTGAGTGGACACGCCCCCCAGTGAGTCAATCACCAAACATTGACACACGGTGTGGAATTCACCTTTTATCAGCCTTCTGATTGGTCCCTGACTGACCAACCAGAAGGCTCTTTCTGCCTTGTCCCGCCCCCCTGGTTCCGCCTTGTTTATGTTGCATTTGATAAAACATCTTATTTATTTATTTTAAATAAGAACTGAATTCACAGAATATCAACACGAAGCAACTGAAAAACATGTTATTTCAATGGTAGTGGATGGAGAGAGAGAGAGAGGGGGGATTTTTGTCTAACCATGAAACTGCAACCAATGGGTGCAAAGAGGGGCAGAACCAGGGGGCGGGACTTGACAAAAGGGTGACTTGACAACGAAGGGACAGTTTCGGGTGGTTTGGGACGAAGGTGATGGACGGAATGAGATGATTTGACGTGCGACGATAAGAAAGAGCGCCCCTCACTTCACGCGGGTGTGATTTCTTTTAGCTGTCCTGCATTTGTAAAACTCCAGTTGTTTTTCTTGTTTTCATTGTTGTTGTTACGTGATCTTCAGGGGGGGGGGGGTTACGGGTTACGGGTTATGTGTTCTTCAGGGGGGGGGGGGGGGTTACGCATATGTTCGTAGATAGCACAGCAAAAGTTAAAGTACAGCAGCGTAGAAGCTGCCCCATCCTGTCCACATATTAACACATTTAATTCAATCACTAAAGTAATCAGCACAACTATTACTCAATTTATAATGTGATTTCATCCATCCTCAAATCTTCTACTGAAGGGAAACTTTCACACATTTTTGCAAAAAACACATTATGTTAAAGACGTTTAGAAGCTTTAGAACACTTTCCTGGGGGGTCCTTATGTGTGTAATATGTGGTTTTAGAGGTGTTAGATTCTAGCAGTGAGCCCAGTGTCTCTGATGTCATGGACACTGGGCTCACTTACTTCCTGGACTACATGTTGTCTCAGTGAGACAGCCCCTCCCCCCTATCCACGAGGAGGAGCAGTGCCCCCAAAGCATTATGGGAATTGTAGTCCAGGAAGTAAGTGAGCCCAGTGTCCATGACATCAGAGACGCTCTGGGCTCACTGCTAAAATCCAAAATATATAAAACCACATATTACACAGGAAAGTGTTCTAAATCTTTTAAACGTCATTGACATATATTTATTTTATTGATCAATTTGATTGATTGATTGATTGAAGTAGTTATTAACAGTTTGCAGAATTACAGCACATTTCAAGCACAAACTAAATACAAAAACTGTTGACTGTGAGTGGACGACACCATAAAGTATTACACTTGTTTACAAGAGGGTCCACCTTGTTCAATTCATCAAAAACATTTAGAGACGTACAAATATTATCCTACACTTCTATATTGCCAAAAAAACAGTTCAGGTTTTACGGGGGCCAGTTTTGAATTGCAGCCGTCCGTATAGGTGCCCTTTGAGAGCGGTTTTGAAGGAGTCTAGGGATTCACATGTTGGTAGGGCATTTTCAAAACGTTCCAAATGTAGTTTCACACACCGAGTCGGCGGAGATTAGCCGGAAAACACGGATCCGACTGTGGATCCGGATCACCAGCAACGTGTGGGAAAAAAACACGGAGTGGATTGTGGATCCGTCACCCAAAAGACAGATTAGGTGTGGAAAAACAGCCGATCTACAAGCTCGCGTCGCGTCGCGTCGCGTTGCGAGCTTGTAGATCAGCTGTTTTCAACTATACTTCTTAAACATTGGTTTTTCTAATTGTTTTGCGTTTCTTAGAATCTTCTTTGATTTCTTTATGAAATGACTGGGGAAAAAAATATCATTGAATGTTGTTGTTTTTAATTCATGAAAAATGTTGCTTTGTTGGGAGGATGTTTTATTTTTTGGAAAATGTTTGAAATTAAATCTAGGGGAAAAAAATGTATTTAGTGTTTTAAACACTGACAGAACATGTGTTCTGTATGTGTGTACGAGGCCTCTGACAGAACACAGAACATGTGTTCTGTATGTGTGTACGAGGCCTCTGACAGAACACGTGTTCTGTATGTGTGTACGAGGCCTCTGACAGAACACAGAACATGTGTTCTGTATGTGTGTACGAGGCCTCTGACAGAACACAGAACACGTGTTCTGTATGTGTGTACGAGGCCTCTGACAGAACACAGAACATGTGTTCTGTATGTGTGTACGAGGCCTCTGACAGAACACGGAACATGTGTTCTGTATGTGTGTACGAGGGAACTATTTAAAGGTGCAAGTGATTGAATCGGTGAAAAGTGTCAACGAGACCTTGTTGTGACAAATTAAGATGAATTAAGGCTAATTAGTGACAGTTAATTATTATTATTATGGGACGGGCCGTACTGTAGCTGCTACTGTACATTATTATAATTAAAATGGTGTGTTTGCTAAATAATTAAACCAAATCAAATCAACATATATAATTGTGTCAGTTCCATGCATCGCTCACATCAGGTCATTGTGTTGTTGTTATTACTTGCGCCAGCAGAGTGTGCAAGTAGTGTTTTTCGTCAGGCGCTACGATGCGTACGTCCCGTAGCCGTAGCAGCATGTGAGCATATGACGTGATGATGATATATATGTACCAATGCCAGGGTATAACTGGCTCTCGATGGTGACGTGATGATGATATGTACCAATGCCAGGGTATCCACACTTTTCCTGGGCTGTGTGTGCTCCAGTTCCTGTCAATTTGATCCAATGAAAGCCAATGAAACTGCAGGTCAGATGACCAATGATATCCAATGAAATCAACAGGAACTGGAGCACACAAAAGTGTGGATAACTGGCTCTCGATGGTGACGTGATGATGATATGTTTCAGTGTCGGCCGGTACATACGCATCAAACGACCCAAGTAACCACAGTATGCCGCTAATCAACTTACAAATTACATACACATAGAGGGTTAGGGTATACATTACATTACATATACATAGAGGCATTTACTTTCATCTACCCGACACTGAAACATATCTTTCTTACGTCACCATTGAGAGCCAGTTATAACCAGTACTTGCGCGCTCTGCTTGCGCACAAGTAGGTCATCTATGGCCTACTTGGGTGCAACAAGCAAGTATGCACTCGACAGAGTGCAGTTCTAGTTATTATTATTATTTTCCGATCCACAAATGCTCAGACATTTCTCGTCTATCAGACCATTATTATTACCGTTATTATTTGTATATCATTTGTTTGTATTATTATGACATTTTAAACATGTAAGTGTTTGTTTTTTTATTTCTCAGGTTGTATTTCCTTTAAGCAATATGATTAAAATACACAGTGTGATACAGTCTGGTTATAGTATACAGTATGATATGATTATAAAATACACATTATTGACTTCTATATTTGTTAAAATGTTCATAATGTCGTCACACGCCTGTAGAATGTATATTTGAGCTCTTTCTGATTCTGAAACAGGATAATAAAATTATATGGAAATGAGACAATGTTATTTTTTATATATTCAAACGTTGATCAAAATAACAATTATTCTACATTCTCTAAATGTGTAACTTCTTGAAAATGAAGCAATGCAGATGTCTAACAACAATTTAACTCTTGACAGTGTAGAAATGTTACGCTCTCAGGAGTTAAAATATCTACTAGGGGTCCATTTGGTTACTCTCTCCATCATTTAGCTATAGGGGGACCCCCTGCTTCATTAGACGCAACATTTGTCAAACGGCTGTGCAAATTAAAGTCAGCCAACAGCGACCCCCAGCGGCAGCACGCGGCTACTACTGTTTGAGGCGTTGCCATGGTTACCCAATGTCTCCATGTAGCTGTTGTGTGACGTCATCCTGAGTCACGAGTCATCATGTGGAACTGGTTTACAACTTTAGTTGTAGGACTTTCATAGGCTGTTTGAAAATAGCAGATCTACAAGTTGACACAATGCGTCGCAATATTCGACACACTGTGAGCTTGTAGATCTGCTATTTTCAAAAGATTTCAGTATATTTGAGGCAGACAGACAGACAGGCAGACAGACAGGCAGGCAGGCAGACAGACAGGCAGACAGGCAGACAGACAGACAGACAGGCAGGCAGGCAGGCAGGCAGGCAGGCAGGCAGACAGACAGACAGGCAGGCAGGCAGGCGCACGCACACACACACACACACACACACACACACACACACACACACACACACACACACACACACACACACACACACACCCACGTTACGTACGTCACGCGCGCAGCTCCACTGGGCGTCGCCTATACATACCAAGCTCCGCCCCTTACCTGTCATTCATTGAGGAAGAGAGACGGAGAGTTTGTTGTGTTTGTTTTCTACCAGAAAAACACCTCGCGATACTTTAAAGACCTTTAATTCAGTTAATTAACCAACAACTATAGTCGGTTTCATTGTTCTGTTGCTGCTCAGTATTCTACCAAACTAATTCACTAACTTTAAACAGCTTGGATTAAACTCCCGGCTCTGTTCCTGTTTCCACCAACACACCTGGGATTCATTCATCTGCCCCTAAATACCTCCGATCAACGTCATGATCACCAAAGAGTTGTGAGTTCATTACTATTGATTATATTAAACAATTTTACTGAGAGAAGAGAGAGAGTTTTGTTGTATGTATGCTTTGGCAATGTAGAACATATGTAAACAATGTAACACACAGAGAGACACAGAGAGAGAGAGAGAGAGAGAGAGAATTTTATTTGATTGATTGAAATATTTATTAACAGTTTGCAGAATTACAGTACATTTCAAGCACAAACTGTGAGTGGACGACACGGACCATAAAGCATTACATTGGTTTACAAGAGGGTCCACCATGTTCAATTCATAGAGAGAGAGATGAAGCAGGGACCCCCTTAGCTGAGAGAGATGAACCAGGGACCCCCTTAGCTGAGAGAGATGAAGCAGGGACCCCCTTAGAGAGAGAGAGGAAGCAGGGACCCCCTTAGCTGAGAGAGATGAAGCAGGGACCCCCTTAGCTGAGAGAGAGATGAAGCAGGGACCCCCTTAAAGAGAGAGATGAAGCAGGGACCCCCTTAGCTGAGAGAGAGGAAGCAGGGACCCCCTTAGCTGAGAGAGATGAACCAGGGACCCCCTTAGAGAGAGAGATGAAGCAGGGACCCCCTTAGCTGAGAGAGAGGAAGCAGGGACCCCCTTAGAGAGAGAGATGAAGCAGGGACCCCCTTAGAGAGAGAGATGAAGCAGGGACCCCCTTAGCTGAGAGAGAGGAAGCAGGGACCCCCTTAGCTGAGAGAGATGAAGCAGGGACCCCCTTAGAGAGAGAGAGGAAGCAGGGACCCCCTTAAAGAGAGAGATGAAGCAGGGACCCCCCTTAGCTGAGAGAGATGAACCAGGGACCCCCTTAGAGAGAGAGATGAAGCAGGGACCCCCTTAGAGAGAGAGATGAAGCAGGGACCCCCTTAGCTGAGAGAGATGAAGCAGGGACCCCCTTAGCTGAGAGAGATGAAGCAGGGACCCCTTACCTCCACCCATATTTGTTGAGATCTTAAAAACTGTTGATTTTGCGTGATTTGCGTGTGCGTGTGTGCACGGCTGTACGCGCACACGAATCCGTGCGGGCGTGCGTGCTCATGTGTTGCAGCAACACATTTTTGTTGCACCACTCAGTTCACACGGGTGTGATTTTCAGTTTTCATAGAGCTTGTTGCTTGTCTCTTACTAAACGTGGCAACCAGTGCTTAATTTCTAACACAACCAGTGGCGGAGTTCAGCTCCTCCCGTCACATGACGCGCGCTGGCGCATGTCACATGACGCGCGCTGGCGCATGTCACATGACGCGTGCTGGCGCATGTCACATGACGCGCGCTGGCGCATGTCACATGACGCGCGCTGGCGCATGTCACATGACGCGCGCTGGCGCATGTCACATGACGCGCGCTGGCAAACTTTGCACAGTGCCACCAGCACTGCAATCCTCCAGTTGAACCAAGTCAGGTTCAGGTTCAGGTTTATTTATCATGTGTATAGATTAGATACAGAGTATAAATACAATGAAAACTATTTTGCTCAGAGCACTCTCAGTCTTACATACACGGGACATACATAAACAAACATGTATAGTGCAAGTGACAAAACAGTGCAATACAGTTCAAGGTCAGCTGTTCAGCAGCCTGACTGCCCCCTGGGGGTAGAAACAGTTACTGAGACGGTGGTGCGAGATCTGATGCTCTGGTAGTTCTGTAGATCTGATGCTCTGGTAGTTCTGTAGATCTGATGCTCTGGTAGTTCTATAGATCTGATGCTCTGGTAGTTCTGTAGATCTGATGCTCTGGTAGTTCTGTAGATCTGATGCTCTGGTAGTTCTGTAGATCTGATGCTCTGGTAGTTCTATAGATCTGATGCTCTGGTAGTTCTGTAGATCTGATGCTCTGGTAGTTCTGTAGATCTGATGTTCTGGTAGTTCTGTAGATCTGATGCTCTGGTAGTTCTGTAGATCTGATGCTCTGGTAGTTCTGTAGATCTGATGCTCTGGTAGTTCTTTAGATCTGATGCTCTGGTAGTTCTGTAGATCTGATGCTCTGGTAGTTCTATAGATCTGATGCTCTGGTAGTTCTGTAGATCTGATGCTCTGGTAGTTCTGTAGATCTGATGCTCTGGTAGTTCTGTAGATCTGATGCTCTGGTAGTTCTGTAGATCTGATGCTCTGGTAGTTCTGTAGATCTGATGCTCTGGTAGTTCTGTAGATCTGATGCTCTGGTAGTTCTTTAGATCTGATGCTCTGGTAGTTCTGTAGATCTGATGCTCTGGTAGTTCTGTAGATCTGATGCTCTGGTAGTTCTGTAGATCTGATGCTCTGGTAGTTCTGTATATCTGATGCTCTGGTAGTTCTGTAGATCTGATGCTCTGGTAGTTCTGTAGATCTGATGCTCTGGTAGTTCTGTAGATCTGATGCTCTGGTAGTTCTGTAGATCTGATGCTCTGGTAGTTCTGTAGATCTGATGCTCTGGTAGTTCTGTAGATCTGATGCTCTGGTAGTTCTTTAGATCTGATGCTCTGGTAGTTCTGTAGATCTGATGCTCTGGTAGTTCTGTAGATCTGATGCTCTGGTAGTTCTGTAGATCTGATGCTCTGGTAGTTCTGTAGATCTGATGCTCTGGTAGTTCTGTAGATCTGATGCTCTGGTAGTTCTGTAGATCTGATGCTCTGGTAGTTCTATAGATCTGCTGATTTTAGCAGCTGTTTTCCACGTCAATGGAAACATTTGCTGCCGTCTCCATCGCGTCCAGCTGAAATAGGACACCGTTGGTCGGTCAGGGAACCAATCAGAAGTGAATTTGGTTGAAATAGGCTCTCCAGCCAATGAGCCTATGACAGCACACCTAGCCGTTAATAGAAGATTTGAGAACGGATTAATCACATTTATAAATATCATCAGTTGTGCTGATTAGTGATTAGACTATGAGTTTAGTCAGAGCTGCAGCATTTTTTCGTTTATAGGAATGGAACATAAAGGGAAGGTCTAGCCTGCTGTATTTTAACATCAGTTATTATAGGAATGGAACATAAAGGGCAGGTCTAGCCTGCTGTATTTTAACATCAGTTATTATAGGAATGGAACATAAAGGGCAGGTCTAGCCTGCTGTATTTTAACATCAGTTATTATAGGAATGGAACACAAAGGGCAGGTCTACGCTGCTGTATTTTAACATCAGTTATTATAGGAATGGAACACAAAGGGCAGGTCTACGCTGCTGTATTTTAACATCAGTTATTATAGGAATGGAACACAAAGGGCAGGTCTACGCTGCTGTATTTTAACATCAGTTATTATAGGAATGGAACACAAAGGGCAGGTCTACGCTGCTGTATTTTAACATCAGTTATTATAGGAATGGAACACAAAGGGCAGGTCTACGCTGCTGTATTTTAACATCAGTTATTATAGGAATGGAACACAAAGGGCAGGTCTACGCTGCTGTATTTTAACATCAGTTATTATAGGAATGGAACACAAAGGGCAGGTCTACGCTGCTGTATTTTAACATCAGTTATTATAGGAATGGAACACAAAGGGCAGGTCTACGCTGCTGTATTTTAACATCAGTTATTATAGGAATGGAACACAAAGGGCAGGTCTACGCTGCTGTATTTTAACATCAGTTATTATAGGAATGGAACACAAAGGGCAGGTCTACGCTGCTGTATTTTCAGTTATTATAGAAAAAAAAAAAAAAAAAGATATTGATATTGATTTTCATCTTTAGGGCCCCAAATCACACCTTAGAAAACACGAGTGTCTATTTCAAACACAAAGTGTTTTTTGCCTGCGGGGGTCATATTTTGACAGCTGAAACTGCCTGTCATAATTTCCCTATCTAAAGATTGGACAGTATTAGGATGTTGATATTCATTTTGTATTCATCTTTAGGGCCCCAAATCACACCGTAGAAAGCACGAGTGTCTATTTCAAACACAAAGTGCTTTTTTGTCATATTTTGACAGCAGCAACTGCCTGTCATAATTCCCCATCCAAGTATGTATTGGACAGTATTAAAGAGTGTTGCTGTGCACAAAAACGTTGGTAGCATTACAAATGAAATACAAAAAAATCCCCACTCATTTCTTCCCCCTTTGTTCCCCATTCCAAGTGTCTTATACTTAACGACAGCTCCGCTATATTCCAAAGCCCCCTCAGGTACATTACATATTTAAACAGCAACGGTATGTGTATTTATTTCGGTGGGTAGATCTCAACATGTGGCCCTCACCCTGATCTATACCTGGGCGCCTTTCATTCATGTGGTTCATATCGGAATGGTGACATATTATTGATTTAACCCATTCTGAACGGGAACCCATTTCGGTGTTAGCATCATGTTATGCTTTAGCTATTGAAAAATAGCAGATCTACAAGCTCATAGCGCGCCACCGAGTGGCGCGCTACGAGCTTGTAGGTCTGCTATTTTTTGAAAAATCGAAGAACGACTGACATTTTTTAGAATCTGATCTCGGGTCAGAATGGGTTCATCAGACCAGTGTGTGTCCGGTGGAAACCTCGTTATGAATCTGATCTCAGGTCAGAATGGGTTAAGCTGTTGCAGTACAGTCGTAAAGTGACCCACCCCTGCTCTAGCCCATTTTGGTGTTTTAAACATTATGTTATACTTTAGCTATTGAAAAATAGCAGATCTACAAGCTTGTAATGTAGATCTGCTATTTTTGAAAGATCGTGAAAATGTGGCACAAATGTGGCTCTTTCAGAGCGAACGTTTTTACGTAACTCAAAGCTTTGCTTCTGGGGGGTTTCTGGAACTAACATATTTTCAGAGTTACAGGAGTTTATGACTGACGTCACCATTTCACAGGTCACCTGACCTATGACATCACCTATTACTGTACATATCATCTTATACCGATGATAAGAGCACCCCTCACTTCACAGGGGTGTGATCCCCCCCCCCACACCATCATAATGTTCTTGAATTGAATTGAATTGAATTGAATTGAATTGAATTGAATTGAATTGAATTGAATTGAATTGTCAGTTTCAACAAAGTTTGACCCTGATTCACGACGCCTCTGACACTACGTTATGTTTGAGCCTGATTCACGACGCCTCTGACACTACGTTATGTTTGACCCTGATTCACGACGCCTCTGACACTACGTTATGTTTGACCCTGATTCACGACGCCTCTGACACTACGTTATGTTTGACCCTGATTCACGACGCCTCTGACACTACGTTATGTTTGAGCCTGATTCACGACGCCTCTGACACTACGTTATGTTTGACCCTGATTCACGACGCCTCTGACACTACGTTATGTTTGACCCTGATTCACGACGCCTCTGACACTACGTTATGTTTGACCCTGATTCACGACGCCTCTGACACTACGTTATGTTTGACCCTGATTCACGACGCCTCTGACACTACGTTATGTTTGACCCTGATTCACGACGCCTCTGACACGACGTTATGTTTGACCCTGATTCACGACGCCTCTGACACTACGTTATGTTTGACCCTGATTCACGACGCCTCTGACACTACGTTATGTTTATGACCCTGATTCACGACGCCTCTGACACTACGTTATGTTTGACCCTGATTCACGACGCCTCTGACACTACGTTATGTTTGAGTCAAAGTTTGACCCTGATTCACGACGCCTCTGACACTACGTTATGTTTGACCCTGATTCACGACGCCTCTGACACTACGTTATGTTTGACCCTGATTCACGACGCCTCTGACACTACGTTATGTTTGACCCTGATTCACGACGCCTCTGACACTACGTTATGTTTATGACCCTGATTCACGACGCCTCTGACACTACGTTATGTTTGACCCTGATTCACGACGCCTCTGACACTACGTTATGTTTATGACCCTGATTCACGACGCCTCTGACACTACGTTATGTTTATGACCCTGATTCACGACGCCTCTGACACTACGTTATGTTTATGACCCTGATTCACGACGCCTCTGACACTACGTTATGTTTGAGTCAAAGTTTGACCCTGATTCACGACGCCTCTGACACTACGTTATGTTTGAGTCAAAGTTTGAGCCTGATTCACGACGCCTCTGACACTACGTTATGTTTATGACCCTGATTCACGACGCCTCTGACACTACGTTATGTTTGACCCTGATTCACGACGCCTCTGACACTACGTTATGTTTGACCCTGATTCACGACGCCTCTGACACTACGTTATGTTTGACCCTGATTCACGACGCCTCTGACACTACGTTATGTTTGACCCTGATTCACGACGCCTCTGACACTACGTTATGTTTGACCCTGATTCACGACGCCTCTGACACGACGTTATGTTTGACCCTGATTCACGACGCCTCTGACACTACGTTATGTTTGAGTCAAATAACGATTGTTATTTCCCCTTTTCTGTCTTTGTCTTTGCAGTCGCGTGGTGCTGCCCATCTCCGTGGAAGAGGTAAGAACACTGACATTTATTACATTACATCATGTGTTACATTTATTCAGCATCTGAGCCACGGAACCACCATCTGATGACATTTAGCCTCTCGGACCCAAAACTAAAGAATATTGTTCTTGTCAGATGTTGCTATATTGATGTTGGTACCATTAGGATAGATAACATGGTGTTGGTACCATTAGGAGATATAACATGGTGTTGGTACCATTAGGAGATATATCATGGTGTTGGTACCATTAGGAGATATAACATGGTGTTGGTACCATTAGGAGATATAACATGGTGTTGGTACCATTAGGAGATATAACATGGTGTTGGTACCATTAGGAGATATAACATGGTGTTGGTACCATTAGGAGATATAACATGGTGTTGGTACCATTAGGAGAGGTATGGTGTTGGTACCATTAGGAGATATAACATGGTGTTGGTACCATTAGGAGAGATAACATGGTGTTGGTACCATTAGGAGATATAACATGGTGTTGGTACCATTAGGAGATATAACATGGTGTTGGTACCATTAGGAGATATAACATGGTGTTGGTACCATTAGGAGAGACAACATGGTGTTGGTACCATTAGGAGAGATAACATGATGTTGGTACCATTAGGAGAGATAACATGGTGTTGGTACCATTAGGAGAGATAACATGGTGTTGGTACCATTAGGAGAGATAACATGGTGTTGGTACCATTAGGAGAGATAACATGGTGTTGGTACCATTAGGAGAGATAACATGGTGTTGGTACCATTAGGAGATATAACAGCGATCAGGCGAGGCCGTGTGTTCGCGCGGGCGTCTCGTTGGGAGGTGAAGGTTTCTGGTCCGTCAGCATTTCTTTATGAGTCATCATGAACCTGAAGGTCTGGTTTATTGACTCATACTGTACTGTACTGTACTGTACTGTTTATGATGACTCATACTGTACTCCTATACTGTACACTCCTCCTTAACCCATTCTGAATGGGAAGCCATTTTGGTGCTAGCATCATGTTATGCTTTAGCTATTGAAAAATAGCAGATCTACAAGCTCGTAGCGCGCCACCGAGTGGCGCGCTATGAGCTTGTAGGTCTGCTATTTTTGAAAAATCGAAGAACGACTGACATTTTTTTAGAATCTGATCTCAGGTCAGAATGGGTTAATCAGACCAGTGTGTGTCCAGTGGAAACCTCGTATGAATCTGATCTCAGGTCAGAATGGGTTAATCAGACCAGTGTGTGTCCAGTGGAAACCTCGTATGAATCTGATCTCAGGTCAGAATGGGTAAACTAAAGGTCGGTAAGGTACAGATTTACTGTGGATTGTTCAGCGTGATCTCAGTGTGTTGGTATGAGAGAGAGAGAGAGAGAGAGAGAGAGAGATGTTAACGCACCGCCTGCCTCTGATTGGCCTACGGACCCTGCCCGTGTCATGGGGGGTATAGTTTGACGCAGAGCCCAAACACTGGTCATGCAGCCTGAACTGACTGGAGTTGGAAATACATTGTTTTCAACGAGGGCGGCGCATTTTAAACTGTTTTAAAGTATTGTACAGTGACAACTACAGTCTCTGTAATGTTTATGTTGTACTATTAACATGACAACTGTTTTAAAGTATTGTACAGTGACAACTACAGTCTCTGTAATGTTTATGTTGTACTATTAACATGACAACTGTTTTAAAGTATTGTACAGTGACAACTACAGTCTCTGTAATGTTTATGTTGTACTATTAACATGACAACTGTTTTAAAGTATTGTACAGTGACAACTACAGTCTCTGTAATGTTTATGTTGTACTATTAACATGACAACTGTTTTAAAGTATTGTACAGTGACAACTACAGTCTCTGTAATGTTTATGTTGTACTATTAACATGACAACTGTTTTAAAGTATTGTACAGTGACAACTACAGTCTCTGTAATGTTTATGTTGTACTATTAACATGACAACTGTTTTAAAGTATTGTACAGTGACAACTACAGTCTCTGTAATGTTTATGTTGTACTATTAACATGACAACTGTTTTAAAGTATTGTACAGTGACAACTACAGTCTCTGTAATGTTTATGTTGTACTATTAACATGACAACTGTTTTAAAGTATTGTACAGTGACAACTACAGTCTCTGTAATGTTTATGTTGTACTATTAACATGACAACTGTTTTAAAGTATTGTACAGTGACAACTACAGTCTCTGTAATGTTTAGGTTGTACTATTACTACAAAACGATCTAAAATAAAGGGATTTAAGATCATTAAAGCTGGGCTGTGTTGCCCTGTGAGTCCAATGCATTTCTGCCTACTTCCGGTCAGGGCTCGACGCTTAGCATTTTTCCAAGTAGCACGCGTGCGACTAAGAAAAATCTAGTAGCACACAGATTATTTTAGGAGCACGATGAAAAGTTATCAAATAATGTGTTTTTGAGGGGCGCTATAGGCCCTCCTATGTATACCGGTTTATAGCTTTAGTCCCCACACATCTCATGATTTGCCGTTGACAATGAAAGGGGAATTCAGGTCAAATGTCCACTAAATCTTGTCCCATCAAAACATTAGATGCCATTGACATTGAAAGGAAAATGTATACGTCACATGCAAATGAGCAAATCAGCTATTAACCCATTCTGACCTGAGATCAGATTCATACGAGGTTTCCACTGGACACACACTGGTCTGATTAACCCATTCTGACCTGAGATCAGATTCTAAAAAAATGTCAGTCGTTCTTCGATTTTTCAAAAATAGCAGACCTACAAGCTCGTAGCGCGCCACTCGGTGGCGCGCTATGAGCTTGTAGATCTGCTATTTTTTCAATAGCTAAAGCATAACATGATGCTAACACCAAAATGGGTTCCCGTTCAGAATGGGTTAAACCAATCACAGCTATAGGTATTCTGATGTATGATGATAAGAGTGTCCCTCACTTCACCCAGGTGTGATCTTTCTTTAATAAAGTGATATGAGGTTGGGACGGGCAATATGGTAACATATTATATCACAATATCTTTTCAGCAATTATCAAAATGTTGATATTCATCAGGATATCATTTTTATGTTTATTTTTATATAATCTATATTTTATGCTGATAGACTATTTGTTTTTTTATGCAGATAGATAGATAGATAGATAGATCAATTATTATTATCTATATAGCTATCTATCTATGTTGCTCATGGATGCATGGATGATAGACAGACTATCCGTTTTTATCCTGCTGTTCTATCATGTGATATTCAATGCAGGGCAAGATGCTCGATTGTGAATTAAATTGTAACATTCTCCTTGGCTGTGACTGCTTCAGACACAACATCTGACACACAGCTATACAGTAGACAGAACATCTGACACACAGCTATACAGTAGACAGAACATCTGACACACAGCTATACAGTAGACAGAACATCTGACACACAGCTATACAGTAGACAGAACATCTGACACACAGCTATACAGTAGACAGAACATCTGACACACAGCTATACAGTAGACAGAACATCTGACACACAGCTATACAGTAGACTATATTTACTAAGAAGAACGCTCCGGGGGGGTTTCAGCCCCTTTCCCTGCCTCGCCGCCTGTGTTAACCTGTGTGTGCGTGTGCGTGTTGTGCGTGTGTGTGTGTGTGTGTGTGCGCGTGTGTGTGTGTGTGTGTGTGTGTGTGTGTGTGTGTGTGTGTGTGTGTGTGTGCGTGCAGTACCAGGTGGGTCAGCTGTTCTCCGTAGCCGAGGCGTCTAAGGGGGAGACCGGGGGGGGGGGAGGGGGTGGAGGTCCTGGTGAACGAGCCCTACGAGAAGGATGGAGAGACGGGTCAATACACACACAAGATCTACCACCTGAAGAGGTACTACACTACCCACAATGCACCACCACACCACACACACACACACAAGATCTACCACCTGAAGAGGTACTACACTACCCACAATGCACCACCACACCACACACACACACACACAAGATCTACCACCTGAAGAGGTACTACACTACCCACAATGCACCACCACACCACACACACACACACACACACACACACACAAGATCTACCACCTGAAGAGGTACTACACTACCCACAATGCACCACCACACCACACACACACACACACACACACAAGATCTACCACCTGAAGAGGTACTACACTACCCACAATGCACCACCACACCACACACACACACACACACACAAGATCTACCACCTGAAGAGGTACTACACTACCCACAATGCACCACCACACCACACACACACACAAGATCTACCACGTGAAGAGGTACTACACTACCCACAATCAGAGCATGTGAGCGGAGCGGAGCGGCCGATAATTCCGCTCTTCGCTCTCAACGGCTTTTGTTACGCTCGCTCCGCGCTCACGTTCATCTCTCCCCACGCCGCTCTACGCTCGCTCCGCGCTCACTTCAAAATCCACCCGCTCCGCTCCTCGCTCCGCTCCGCTCCTCGCTCACATGCAAATGCTCTCGCGCACAACTGAAATCTGTCGCGCACAGACACCGACGCTGGTGTAAAAAAAAGTTATCTTTAAAAGAAAAAGGTGTTCCCCCCCCCCGAGTATCATCTACATTACAGTAATAATATCTATCCCGAGTCGACATTTGCCCACACTTTATTTCTATTTACAGTTTTATTTAGATTACACAGGCGACAGACAGGTCTCCTCCCCTCCTTTTTAGACTTGTTGTTCTCCTCTCCTCTCCTCCTGTGTATACTGCGCCGTCTGCGGGGCGAGGAGGACCTTAGGTGGAGACGTAACGAGCAGGCAGCACTGCAGTCAGTGCTCACTGCTCAGTGTTAATGAAACCCCAAGAACCAGATAAGATCGCGTTGCGCCTTGGACCCGTGTGTTGATGGGACATTTAGATTTAAAAGGCGAACGGATGGAAGTGTGTACAAAAGCACAGCTGTGCGCAACAAGGAGAGAGGGAATAACGTTAGCGTCGCATTAGCTGGTTAGCTAACGTTGTTGTTATCACTACAGCACAGCAAGCCTCCAGTCCAGTGTACTTGTGAATGAAACTATAGTAGTTGACACACCAACAAACTCGGTCTTAGTGTGTGTGTGTGTGTGTGTGTCCCAATAAAGTTTTTAGGAGAGAGGCAATGATTGATGTAAACTGCTAGCCAAGCTTGCACAGTGCCGTGCCGTGTGCACTGAGCGGCTCGGAGCGGCTCGGAGCGGAGGACAGTTCTCGCTCCGGAAGTCAATCTGACCCATTTAAAAACCCGCTCCGCGCTCACGTCAAAATCCCCCCGCTCCGCTCCTCGCTCCGCTCCCGCTCCGCTCCGCTCACATGCTCTGCCCACAATGCACCACTACACCACACACACGAGGGCTGCATCCGAATTCCTTCCCTAAAGCTAAATTCCAATACCCAAAATCTCGGGCACTCGCTCACTCCCACTCGGTCACTCGGGGTCATTCCAGCGTCACCCGGAAATGGTTATCGTTCCGATTGTTAAAGTGCTCCATTGAGGAGGAGAGGAGAGTCGAGTGGAGGAGCCGAGTGGGCTCGAGGAGACCGCATATAGCGAGTGTACATCGGGTGCAGGCTCGGTGGGGTATTTTGTCTCCTCGCAGCGGATTTCCGCATCACGTGTACATGTTTATTTTCCTTCTCCAGTGACATAAGTCCGCCTCCTCCACGTGTGGCACAGAAAACACTGCTTGAAACCCGATACATGCACCCCCCCCCCCCCCCCCCCCATCCACCGGCCGGCTGAGTCGCTGACCCAACACACACATGCACGCACTGTGCCTACATTACATATGTGAAAGTGAAAGGACCACAACAAGCCACTGGCTTTATTGCGTTGTGTGATATAAGCATAATAAAAGTAGGATATATAAATTAGGCCGGCTATATTGTGCGCACCTCAAAAGCTATAGTTAATTTATCTCTGTGCATGCCTGAATGCACAGACTGCTATGAATGACGGTGACAAAAATGTATTTATTTATATGTGGACTGAACTGAATATGTAAGTCAGAGAGACTAAACCTAATTCCTGTTATAGTGTCCGTTATTTGCAAAGACCGTCGGAGGAGGACTGTCTGTCAGGGGGGGGGGGGGATTTATATGTGTGCGCATCCTGGCGCTTATTCCAGGAATAAATAGCCTTGCCTTGCACATGTTACCAATACATACACATTGGCCTCGGTTACATGCACAACATGATGAATTGTCTATTCTGTAGACTGTACGGCTCTGTTCGGAGTTCCAGTGATCCAGCTGTGTGGCACTGTATTGTTCCACCAATTTTGCTTTGGCAATGTAAACGTATGTTTTCCCATGCCAATAAAGCCCTTTGAATTGAATTGAATTGATACACGTCATTAGTGATCGCGGAATGTGCCGTCGCTTTGAAATGACAGCTTAGTACATTCCGATTCTAGAGGAAAATTCGACCACCACTCTGTCCTCGCATCGAATCCTCTCCTCCTCCTCTCCTCCTCGCTGGGGGCGGAGCCGAGGAGCGAGTGGAGGACGCGAGGAGAGTGAGCGAGTGTGAAAGTTGCGGTATTGGAATTTAGCTTAAGCCCCATATAGTGCACTACTTTGGGGTTCCGCCATTTTGTTATAGTGTCCGAATGTGTAGTGAGCATTTTAGCACCCTAACGTAGTGGACTGAAGTATCCCACAATGCACCGGGAATTGTAGGGACCATCCGATGGTCACTACAAAAACACAGCGAAGCAAATCTGCCCCACAATGCATTGCGCAAGCTCGCTCTTGAGCGCACATGCACGCGTTTGTGCACGTGCGCTGCTTCTGCATGCATGCGCTCCAACTCAGAAGAGGCAGTTAAATAAGTTAAATAAAGTTTAAGTAAATCAGTTAAATAAGTTAAATAAATCAACACAAATGTACTTTTTAAACTTTCGTTTTCCCCTCTTTTCTTCCCTGGCGGATCTCGAAGCTACAGATCTCGAGACAAATGATCTGTGCATTTATTTGAAATTGTTTTATTTTATTTATAATAAATCTACTCATTTGCAATAGTATTACTAATCTGATTCATTGTATCACCCAGGCCCAGCGCATGACGTTAGGAGAGGAATCAGTTGCTTGCTGTAGAATATATTTGTGAGATTCTTTATCACAAACGTAGGCTAAATACATGCATTTGAGACACATTAATTGTGTCCAAACATATGTTTTATTAATATTCATTAATTCCTGCCATGACAAAATATGCTATCTAACATTATTTCATTGAATTGCGATAAATACTTCATTATGTAGGCAGTCATTTATTGGACTGCTGTTTCTGTTAACACCAAACGTCCGTATTGTGAGCAGAGCTTGTAGATCGGCTACTTTTGGTAATTCTTTAACAAAAGTACCCGATCTACAAGCTCACAACACGGACGTCGCGTTGCTTATAGATCGGCTATTTTTGCCGTATCCCCCCGCCCCAGGATTAGCGGGGGTTCATGTGGTTAATCAATCATGCTGCTCATATTTTCATATATTGTCAAGGTTGTGCACTGTTTTCATATTGCTGGATAATGGATATAGCCTAATATTAATTTTTTGTTAATAATCATAGGCCCATTGTTATTTTAAAATAACCTTTTTATCATAGATATATAGGCCTAAATGCCTGCAAACATATTTTCATTAACCTATTTTTTCTTTATTCATTCATGAATTTAAAAATAACTTTACAATTAAACTGTCCTTGCAGGGAGGTCTGTTCCTAGCGGAAATTCAGTAACCCTATGTCTCTCTCTCTCTCTCTCTCTGTAGTAACCCTATGCCTCTCTCTCTCTCTCTCTCTCTCTCTCTCTCTCTCTCTCTGTAGTAACCCTATGTCTCTCTCCCCACAGTAAGGTTCCTAAGGTAATCAGTATGATCCCTCTCTCTCTCTCTGTAGTAACCCTATGTCTCTCTCCCCACAGTAAGGTTCCTAAGGTAATCAGTATGATCCCTCTCTCTCTCTCTGTAGTAACCCTATGTCTCTCTCCCCACAGTAAGGTTCCTAAGGTAATCAGTATGATCCCTCTCTCTCTCTGTAGTAACCCTATGTCTCTCTCCCCACAGTAAGGTTCCTAAGGTAATCAGTATGATCCCTCTCTCTCTCTGTAGTAACCCTATGTCTCTCTCCCCACAGTAAGGTTCCTAAGGTAATCAGTATCCCTCTCTCTCTCTCTGTAGTAACCCTATGTCTCTCTCCCCACAGTAAGGTTCCTAAGGTAATCAGTATGATCCCTCTCTCTCTCTGTAGTAACCCTATGTCTCTCTCCCCACAGTAAGGTTCCTAAGGTAATCAGTATGATCCCTCTCTCTCTCTGTAGTAACCCTATGTCTCTCTCCCCACAGTAAGGTTCCTAAGGTAATCAGTATGATCCCTCTCGCTCTCTCCGTAGTAACCCTATGTCTCTCTCCCCACAGTAAGGTTCCTAAGGTAATCAGTATGATCCCTCTCTCTCTCTGTAGTAACCCTATGTCTCTCTCCCCACAGTAAGGTTCCTAAGGTAATCAGTATGATCCCTCTCTCTCTCTCCGTAGTAACCCTATGTCTCTCTCCCCACAGTAAGGTTCCTAAGGTAATCAGTATGATCCCTCTCTCTCTCTGTAGTAACCCTATGTCTCTCTCCCCGCAGTAAGGTTCCTAAGGTAATCAGTATGATCCCTCTCTCTCTCTGTAGTAACCCTATGTCTCTCTCCCCACAGTAAGGTTCCTAAGGTAATCAGTATGATCCCTCTCTCTCTCTGTAGTAACCCTATGTCTCTCTCCCCACAGTAAGGTTCCTAAGGTAATCAGTATGATAGCACCAAAAGGATCTCTAGACGTTCACGAGGAGGCGTGGAACGCTTACCCTTACTGCAGGACTGGTGCGCGCACGCACACACACACACACACACACACACACACACACACACACACACACACACACACACACACACACACACACCCATTACACATACACACACATTACCTTTACTGCAGGACTGTGTGCACGCACACACACACACACACACACACACACCCATTACACATACACACACATTACCTTTACTGCAGGACTGGTGTGCACGCACACACACACACACACACACACACACACACACACACACACACACACACACACACACATTACCTTTACTGCAGGACTGTTGTGCACACACACACACACACACACACACACACACACACACACACACACACACACATTACCCTTACTGCAGGACTGGCACGCACACACACATATCATCATCATCCTTTGAAATTGATTTTTAATCTCATATCTTTGTGTCTTTCTATTCTCTCCAACTGTGTGATGTCATCTGTATGATGTCATCTCTCCACTGTGATGTCATCTCTCCACTGTGTGATGTCATCTGTATGATGTCATCTCTCCACTGTGATGTCATCTCTCCACTGTGTGATGTCATCTCTCCACTGTGTGATGTCATCTGTATGATGTCATCTCTCCACTGTGATGTCATACTGTGGATGCAGTTCTGACAGTAAGTGTTAGTATTATTCACAAGTAAGACGCGCAAACGCGGGAAGCGAACGCAGCTCGTACATATTTGGGTTTTTTTTTTAAGTTAAGTTTTTTTTAAGTTAAGTTTTTTTTAATTTAAGTTTTATGTGGACCCCTTTTGTGCCCATATATGGAGCTGAGTGATTTGTTTGTGATTGATGCAACACACTCCATATTTGGACGTATAGCTGCTTTGGGGACTCCTTATATGGTTATGCGGGACAGACACACAGACACACAGACAGACTGTCAGACAGACAGACAGACATGATCTGCTAGGTCTCATAGTTAGTGCTCACTGCGTTCGCAATTAATTATCACGAGTAAGACGCGCAAACGCGGGAAGCGAACGCAGCTCGTACATATTTGGGTTTTGGACGTATAGCTGCTTTGGGGACTCCTTATATGGTGCCCCTTTTGTGCCCATATATGGAGCTGAGTGATTGCTGATGCAACACACTCCATATTTGGATAGCGGGACAGACACACAGACAGACAGACAGACAGACACACAGACAGACACACAGACAGACATGATCTGCTAGGTCTAGTAAGTGCTCACTGCGTTCGCAATTATAGCAGTAAGATGCCCTGAGGGTGAGGTCGCCCACATCCTCCTGGGTGACATCACATCCTCCTGGGTGACATCACATCCTGCTGGGCGAGCGCTGGCGCTATGGCGGGGGGGGGGGGGGGGGGGGGCTGTTGAGAACTCTAGTTTTCGCCGGCTGGTCAAAGTTTCATTCAACTTTGACCCCTCTATCACATGGAACTACTTTTTGAGCGTATAGTGATATGGACACAAAGAACATAGTTCTGTGTGACTGACGGAGGGGTAAGAAATGAACGAAAGTTGCACTAATATTTTAGAAATAGGTCAACAATACAAACGACGTTAGTTTAGTGGATTAATTAACTTTTAATGCGTGGCCTCCTGTGCCCCCCTGTTTTGTGTGTGTGTGTGTGTGTGTGTGTGTGTGTGTGTGTGTGTGTGTGTGTCTCTTACAGAATGAGTACATGAAGGATAACTTCTTCATAAAGATCGAGACATGGCACAAAGCTGACATGGGAGAGCAGGACAATGTAAGACACGCACGCACACACACACACACACACACACACACACACACTCACGCACACACACACACACACACACACACACACACACACACACACACACACAAGGACAATCTAAGGCGCAAGGCAATTTACAATGTAGTCATTTATCAGACACTCTTAAAGGGCCACTTCACCTCTGGAAGAACATCCAGTCACTCAATGTTAATGTATTTGTAATAGATAACAGTAGGTATTTGTAATAGATAACAGTAGGTATTTGTAATGGATAACAGTAGGTATTTGTAATAGATAACAGTAGGTATTTGTAATAGATAACAGTAGGTATTTGTAATAGATAACAGTAGGTATTTGTAATAGATAACAGTAGGTATTTGTAATGGATAACAGTAGGTATTAACAGTAGGTATTTGTAATAGATAACAGTAGGTATTTGTAATAGATAACAGTAGGTATTTGTAATAGATAACAGTAGGTATTTGTAATAGATAACAGTAGGTATTTGTAATAGATAACAGTAGGTATTTGTAATAGATAACAGTAGGTATTTGTAATAGATAACAGTAGGTATGTGTCCTCTGTGAGGAGGTGAGCAGTGTGGGTTAACGCCCCAGCCTGTGTCCTCTGTGAGGAGGTGAGCAGTGTGGGTTAGCGCCCCAGCCTGTGTCCTCTGTGAGGAGGTGAGCAGTGTGGGTTAGCGCCCCAGCCTGTGTCCTCTGTGAGGAGGTGAGCAGTGTGGGTTAACGCCCCAGCCTGTGTCCTCTGTGAGGAGGTGAGCAGTGTGGGTTAGCGCCCCAGCCTGTGTCCTCTGTGAGGAGGTGAGCAGTGTGGGTTAACGCCCCAGCCTGTGTCCTCTGTGAGGAGGTGAGCAGTGTGGGTTAACGCCCCAGCCTGTGTTCTCTGTGAGGAGGTGAGCAGTGTGGGTTAACGCCCCAGCCTGTGTCCTCTGTGAGGAGGTGAGCAGTGTGGGTTAACGCCCCAGCCTGTGTCCTCTGTGAGGAGGTGAGCAGTGTGGGTTAGCGCCCCAGCCTGTGTCCTCCGTGAGGAGGAAGCCCAACAAACCTCGGTGAGGCCTTTAGGAGGGCCATTATAATCCACCACTCCTGAATGGAGTGCATGGTGCTGGGACTCTGGTGCAATGCACAGGTCCTGTCCCTGGTGAGAGCAGGAGTGGACCTGGTGAGACGTAGGAGGGGCCCGGACAGGAGACAACCCACAGAGCCTAGTCCTTCCATGTGCCAGAAGTGTACCTCCCAGCCCTGGCAGAGTAGCTCTGGAGTAGTTCCAACGGATTGTGTGGCCCTGGTTTTGCCCTAGTGGGTCTGATTGAGGGTAGCTACTGGGACGTAAGTCGGGACTTGATCACTCCCGGCTGGGTCGCCTGAGTGAGGGTTATGATGTTAGGAGACCCGAAACCCCGTTGACCTCAGGATACATCTCTGAGGATACGTCCCAGACTCCCAGTTGCATCCATGCAATGTATTTAATTTATTTTAGTTAACTTACGCATGTTTCATGATAACTACTCTTTATGTATGTGATGTATTGCCATGTTTTTTGTTCTTGCTTAATATAAATCGCTCTGGATTAAGAGCGTCTGATAAATTATTCATCATCATTTTATGTGGACATAACTTGATGCATGACCCTGAGATGACCCTAAGGTTCATAAAAAACGTTGGAACGATTAAAACTAGTGCAATTTATTGAATAATGAAACTGGAAACTGCATGGACACTCGCTCCCCAGGCTTCGGAGTCTCGTCAGATTGGCCGGATCTGAACGACCTCTGCATCCAAGCCGGTGTGTCCCTGGAGTGGGCGCGGCCTGACTCTGAGACTGTGGAGGTCTCTGAGGACATAATAACTGACCTTCTCACCTCTGTTAGAGCAACAGTGACCTACAGCGGAGACACCCACCTGTTGACACCTAAGGGTGCCCGGCGGACCCTGTTGGATATGTTCCAACATCGGCAACAACAACACTGGACTGGACTCAAACTCCAGGGGAAACTGGCCTGTCTTCCCCATGCTGACCACTCTGTTTCCCATTCATTTATATAAGGAACACTGCTCTCAATGAGGACATTATCACCTTTACAGTAAAAGCCAGGCTACAGATCCTTCCCACCAAACTCAACCTTTCCCTCTGGTTTCCCTCCACCCATGCACCTCATTGCTTGCATCACACCACAGGGCTCGTTACAGAAACCATGTCACACATTCTGAATGGCTGTTTTGCCTATAAAGGGCTTTACATAGCACGCCACGACAGAATAGTTGATCTCATAACTAAGGACATATCTAAACATTTTGCACTGTCTGTGAGAATGTACAAACATTCCTGTGTCAAACCTTCCATGTTTCAACTCTGTACTGAAAATACTGACATTTTTGCACATCTCTCTGCTAACACACCAGATGTTGTTGTGGTCAATGAAGAGAACAAATCAGTTTTCATTCTTGAAATGGCCTGCACCTTTGACTCTAGCTTAGAGGAAGCCTTTATGACTAAGGTCATTAAGTACCAGCCGCTCCTCCAGACCATCATTGAACTAGGCTATAGGTACAATCTATATGTGTTTATCTTCGGCAGCCTAGGACATGTACACAGTTTGGTTGTAAGAGGCTTCCAACAACTTGGGATGCCAAAAAAGCAGCCAAACGGCTTGCGAAATTCTGTGCAATATCTTCCACTATCGGTAGCCGCCAAATATGGTGAAGACGCTGTTACTTGTACCCCTGAAGGGTGTGTGGGTATTTGTTCGGGATTTGCTGATTGCGTTCTGTACGGCACCTTGTAAATATTTGTGTCCTTGTATTTGTATCTCTTATGTGGACATAAATAAATGATTAAAATGTTGTGTGTGTGTGTGTGTGTGTGTGTGTGTGTGTGTGCGTGCAGGTCCATGGGTTGGACTCAGACCAGTGGAAGAAAACAGAGGTCGTCCACATCGACATCGCTGACAAGACACAGGTGTCCAAAGCGGTGAGTTGATTGATTGATTGATTAGTTTCAACATATTGTGTTGTTACAGTCAGAGCCATAGAGATACAGAGTTACCACACTGAGGACCAGAGTCATAGAGATACAGAGTTACCACACTGAGGGGTCAGACCAGAGCCATAGAGTTACAGAGTTACCACACTGAGGGGTCAGACCAGAGTCATAGAGATACAGAGTTACCGCAGAACACAACCCTTCAAAGCCGTGTTCAGACACAGGGCAGGTGTCGTGAACGCAGCCCAGTAAGGGCATATGTCGACCCCGCCCGCTCCCCTCCGCCCCACCCAAGGGGCCAGCTATGCACTCCAATGTTGAAGCGCTGGTCCCTAGTGGTAAGAGGAAGGACTGCAGGCGGACCCGTGGATTCTTGACGAGGAAACCCCGTGCAACCGAGCGCCCAATGTAAAGCCCAGGTGCACTCTGGGTGCACTTCCGCATTTGGACACCAAAATTTGGTGTCCAAATGCGGAAGTGAAATGCTGAATCAGCGAAAAGACGGTACTTCCGGCAGCCTTCCGGGTGCTTCAAAACGCCACTGAGCAACTTCCACTGACATGAATAGCGGAGGGGGCGGAGCTTCGCGCTAGTTTAGTCTCTATCCTTTTAATACTCTATGGCCCCACCCCCTCCTGGTGCTGCGGCCATCTTGGATCCTAAACACAATATAAACAAATGGGGAGGGGTGGGGCCGAGAAAGGCCCTTATTAATCCTGGCGGCAGGACTACAGTAATGGTGGATTGTTGTTTCAGGACTACAGTAATGGTGGGTTGTTGTTTCAGGACTACAGTAATGGTGGATTGTTGTTTCAGGACTACAGTAATGGTGGGTTGTTGTTTCAGGACTACAGTAATGGTGGATTGTTGTTTCAGGACTACAGTAATGGTGGGTTGTTGTTTCAGGACTACAGTAATGGTGGATTGTTGTTTCAGGACTACAGTAATGGTGGATTGTTGTTTCAGGACTACAGTAATGGTGGATTGTTGTTTCAGGACTACAGTAATGGTGGATTGTTGTTTCAGGACTACAGTAATGGTGGATTGTTGTTTCAGGACTACAGTAATGGTGGATTGTTGTTTCAGGACTACAGTAATGATGGATTGTTGTTTCAGGACTACAGTAATGGTGGATTGTTGTTTCAGGACTACAGTAATGGTGGATTGTTTCAGGACTACAGTAATGGTGGATTGTTGTTTCAGGACTACAGGAGTGAAGAGGATCCTGCAAAGTTCAAGTCCGAGAAGACCGGAAGAGGACCTCTGGGACCGGACTGGAAGGTTGTAGTATTAATATTAGCATTGAAGGTTGTAGTATTAATATTAGTATTAATATTAGTATTGCGACAGCAGGTCACATTTAACAATTTACCATGTATTCATTTATCAGAGCCATTTACATTAAGCAAGAACAAAAAGTTTGGTTGGTCATCACGTGACATCATCAGGCATGGAGATCCCCTCTGATGTCATCAATATTAAGTCCATATATGGAGATCGCTGATGTAATCAATATTGGCCAGAAGCTCTACATCTGACCTCAAATCAATGTGTTGTTTTATTCAGTCTTTTGAATAGTTTTAGTCGCATTTTAGTCACCTGGAATGTGTTTGTGTTAGTCTAGTTCTAGTCGACTAAATCTATGTTGTTTACACTGTACAACATTATAATAATTTGTGTCAAAAGTTGACTATTGGATGGATGGAGTGTGACATGCCTATTGTATCATGAGAACACATGCCATGCTTATACAGTTGTGTGTGCGTGTGTGTGTGTGTGTGTGCGTGTGCGTGTGCGTGTGCGTGTGCGTGTGTGTGTGTGACTGTGTGTGTGCGCGTCCACAGAAGGAGGTGTCCAGTGACCCCAGTGACCCCATCATGTGTGCGTACAAACTGGTCACAGTCAAGTTCAAGTGGCGCGGTCTGCAGAACACTGTGGAGGAGTTCATTCAGAAGGTATTTAACCCATTCTGACCTGAGATCAGATTCTAAAAATGTCTTCTATGTCAGTCGTTCTTCGATGTTTAAAAAATAGCAGACCTATACAAGCTCGTAGCGCGCCGCGCTACGAGCTTGTAGATCTGCTATTTTCTTCAATAGCTAAAGCATAACATGATGCTAACACCAAAAGGGGTTCCTGCCCAGAAGGTATTTAACAATAATAATAATACTAATTAAAATCACACCTGTGTGAAGTGAGGGGCATTGTTGGTGTCCTCATGTCCGTGAAAAATGAAATACATTTATTACAATGCCTGTCTGTCTGTCTGTCTGTCTGTCTGTCTGTCTGTCTGTCTGTCTGTCTGTCTGTCTGTCTGTCTGTCTGTCTGTCTGTCTGCCTGTCTGTCTCACAGCAGGAGAAGAGACTGTTCACTCTGTTCCACAGACAGCTGTTCTGTTGGATTGACAGGTACAGATTTCACACGATGCATTCATTAATAATAATAATTAAGATTTCTTTCCTCGTGTGAAATCAGGGAATCATAGCTTCAAATTGACATATTGGTTGTTCAGTTTGACCCTCCAGTTGTGGAGATATGGCTTATAGAGTAATGTCTGGCAGAGAAACAGCGAGTTGAGAAAACAGGCTTGAAAAGGTTCACTTCTGTGGACTCTAACATTACACCTAGCTACATGTTTAAGCATTTATTTCATATTTACATGTCTTCTGTGGTCTCTAACATTACACCTAGCTACATGTTTAAGCATTTATTTCATATTTACATGTCTTCTGTGGACTCTAACAATACACCTATAGCTACATGTTTAAGCATTTATTTCATATTTACATGTCTTCTGTGGTCTGTAACATTACACCTATAGCTACATGTTTAAGCATTTATTTCATATTTACATGTCTTCTGTGGTCTCTAACATTACACCTATAGCTACATGTTTAAGCATTTATTTCATATTTACATGTCTTCTGTGGACTCTAACATTACACCTATAGCTACATGTTTAAGCATTTATTTCATATTTACATGTCTTCTGTGGTCTCTAACATTACAATTAAAAGAGACAATATGACGTAATGAGTGTAAATGTGTTTACTAAACAAACATTGAACTAAAGACAAACATTACACCTGTGTATGTGAGGGACTAGGGGAGGGGCTAGGGGAGGGGCTAGGGAAGGTTCCTTCAGTACAGTGCATTTAATATGATTTGATTGACAGGTGGATTGAACTGACCATGGATGACATCAGAGCCATGGAGGCGGAGACTCAGAAACAACTGGATGAGGTCATATATGAATATATGAATACATTAATATATGAATACATGAATATATGAATTAATTAACATATTGATACATTAATATATGAATGCATATATGAATATATTAATTAATTAATTAATATATGAATAGATATATGCATTAATGAATATATGAACACATTAATATATGAATACATTAATATATTATGAATTAATTCATACATGAAATAATGTATTATCAACTGTATGTTAACTATAATGTCTAATTATAATATATTAAAGTGTTGTTTTGTCCAGATGAGAGAGATATCATTAATATTAATAATTCATATTAATAATTGTACATTTCAGATGAGAGAGAACGGAGAATGCAGAGGAATGGGTTTAAGTGATTAACCAGCTGTGAGTAGATCATTATCTATATAATTTATATCTATAATGAGTTTAAGATCATTATCTATATATTCTATATCTATAACTACGTTATAATCATGAACCATTAATGATTAACCAGCTGTACAAGATTATTTGTTTTTTTTATGCTTTTATGCTTTTAAGATTATGTAGCCTAAATTAGACTATGTGTGGACAGATCTATGGACTTTAGGCCTACATAAGTGTCTGTGTCTCTCCTTACAGACTCCTGGACAGACAGACAGACAGGCAGACAGGCAGCTGTCTCACCCTCTGGTCCGACAGACAGACAGACAGGCAGCTGTCTCACCCTCTGGTCCGACCGACAGACAGACAGACCTGGGGAAGAGCTGACAACTATATAATTCTACTATATAATATTTTTCTATAATTCTACAGTTTATCTACAAACACTTTCCATCCATATCTCTGCTGTAATTCATAGTTTTAATCCTCTCTATACTGTAATTCATAAAGTTTTAATCTATACACTTAAAAGTGATTTCTGTTTAGTTTTAACACATTAAACATTAAAAGATGTTTCCAGGGGTTTTGCTGCAGGATTGTTTACGCACGGTGTTCTTGTCACGTTGATTTTAAAGGTGTGTGGTTATGATATAAAGATTATGGTTATGATCTAAAGTCCTGATACACTTTTTACGTTCCAGGGAATAATATTTATAATAATTACTTAAATTACTTTTTTTAGGGGGCACGGTGGCACTGTCGGTAGTGCTGTCGCCTCACAGCTAGAAGGTCCTGGGTTCGATTCCCGCTCGGGACGCTGTGGGTGCTGGCGGCGTGTTTCCTCCCCCGCGTCATCAGTGCCCATACCCGAAGGCGGGGTTGGCAAAAGGGCCTTTCTGTGTGGAGTTTGCATGTTCTCCCCGTGTCCCCTAGGGTGGGTACCCTCACATGTTCTCCCCGTGTCCCCTAGGGTAGGTACCCTCACATGTTCTCCCCGTGTCCCCTAGGGTAGGTACCCTCACATGTTCTCCCCGTGTCCCCTAGGGTGGGTACCCTCACATGTTCTCCCCGTGTCCCCTAGGGTAGGTACCCTCACATGTTCTCCCCGTGTCCCCTAGTTTATGCTGCACTCACAGAGGACAGCGTGAAGACTAATGCAAAGGACCTCATCACCCTCACTGATGAAGATATTAAAATCATAGATGCGGAGATTCCAGTACTGAGGCCCCTGTCAATAATCACCAAAACACTGAGTTCTGCACAGCTGCCCACTGTCTCTATGGTCCTTCCCCTCCATCACAAAGTCCTGACATCTATGACAATCAATCGCACAGATAAAGCAACTGTGAGGGAGGTTAAATCTGCTATAGCAGGTAACTTTAAGGAGAGGTATTCTGACCCAACACTTCAACAGTTCCTGAATGAGAGCACTGCACTAGATCCTAGGTTCAAGTCACTAGCCCACCTAGATGACTTCTCTCGGCGTGAGATCTTCAAGAGTCTGACTGAGAAAATCTTGGAACAGCATCCCAGACAGGTATGTGGTCAATTAATGTAACAATAATTCATTTAAGAAGATTTTAATATTTCATGATACACCAAAAATATTGACCCTTTAAAATATTAAAAGTAATAATGCTTATTGCTTAGATAGAATTAATTTAGGGAAGAAAAACCTTTTAATATTTCTCGACAGCACACCAAAAATGTTGACCATTTGAAAAGATATAATTCATTTTAAGAAATAAATTAA
>NC_137870.1:234007-251629 GCF_963924005.1 Protomyctophum bolini | reverse complement strand
GATATGGGCTATAGCCCACGGTCCAAAATGATGAGAAACGAGGCTAACTTTTTTTTTCAAAATTTCAAAAAACATGGGCAATAACCCATCGTTTTTGTCATTTCGTCATTTTTTTCAAATCTTCAAAAATGATGAAAAACGGCGCGCTACTAGTATGAGTATGATATGGGCTATAGCCCACGGTCCAAAATGATGAGAAACGAGGCTAACTTTTTTTTTCAAAATTTCAAAAAACATGGGCAATAACCCATCGTTTTTGTCATTTCGTCATTTTTTTCAAATCTTCAAAAATGATGAAAAACGGCGCGCTATAGTATGCCGTACGATATGGGCTATAGCCCACGGTCCAAAATGATGAGAAACGAGGCTAACTTTTTTTTTCAAAATTTCAAAAAACATGGGCTATAACCCATCGTTTTTGTCATTTCGTCATTTTTTTCAAATCTTCAAAAATGATGAAAAACGGCGCGCTATAGTATGCCGTACGATATGGGCTATAGCCCACGGTCCAAAATGATGAGAAACGAGGCTAACTTTTTTTTTCAAAATTTCAAAAAACATGGGCTATAACCCATCGTTTTTGTCATTTCGTCATTTTTTTCAAATCTTCAAAATGATGAAAAACGGCGCGCTATAGTATGCCGTACGATATGGGCTATAGCCCACGGTCCAAAATGATGAGAAACGAGGCTAACTTTTTTTTTCAAAATTTCAAAAAACATGGGCTATAACCCATCGTTTTTGTCATTTCGTCATTTTTTTCAAATCTTCAAAAATGATGAAAAACGGCGCGCTATAGTATGCCGTACGATATGGGCTATAGCCCACGGTCCAAAATGATGAGAAACGAGGCTAACTTTTTTTTTCAAAATTTCAATCAAAAAACATGGGCTATAACCCATCGTTTTGTCATTTCGTCATTTTTTTTAAATCTTCAAAAATGATGAAAAACGGCGCGCTATAGTATGCCGTACGATATGGGCTATAGCCCACGGGTCCAAAATGATGAGAAACGAGGCTAACTTTTTTTTTCAAAATTTCAAAAAACATGGGCTATAACCCATCGTTTTTGTCATTTCGTCATTTTTTTCAAATCTTCAAAAATGATGAAAAACGGCGCGCTATAGTATGCCGTACGATATGGGCTATAGCCCACGGTCCAAAATGATGAGAAACGAGGCTAACTTTTTTTTCAAAATTTCAAAAAACATGGGCTATAACCCATCGTTTTTGTCATTTCGTCATTTTTTTCAAATCTTCAAAAATGATGAAAAACGGCGCGCTATAGTATGCCGTACGATATGGGCTATAGCCCACGGTCCAAAATGATGAGAAACGAGGCTAACTTTTTTTTTCAAAATTTCAAAAAACATGGGCTATAACCCATCGTTTTTGTCATTTCGTCATTTTTTTCAAATCTTCAAAATGATGAAAAACGGCGCGCTATAGTATGCCGTACGATATGGGCTATAGCCCACGGTCCAAAATGATGAGAAACGAGGCTAACTTTTTTTTCAAAATTTCAAAAAACATGGGCTATAACCCATCGTTTTTGTCATTTCGTCATTTTTTTCAAATCTTCAAAAATGATGAAAAACGGCGCGCTATAGTATGCCGTACGATATGGGCTATAGCCCACGGTCCAAAATGATGAGAAACGAGGCTAACTTTTTTTTTCAAAATTTCAAAAAACATGGGCTATAACCCATCGTTTTTGTCATTTCGTCATTTTTTTCAAATCTTCAAAAATGATGAAAAACGGCGCGCTATAGTATGCCGTACGATATGGGCTATAGCCCACGGTCCAAAATGATGAGAAACGAGGCTAACTTTTTTTTTCAAAATTTCAAAAAACATGGGCTATAACCCATCGTTTTTGTCATTTCGTCATTTTTTTCAAATCTTCAAAAATGATGAAAAACGGCGCGCTATAGTATGCCGTACGATATGGGCTATAGCCCACGGTCCAAAATGATGAGAAACGAGGCTAACTTTTTTTTTCAAAATTTCAAAAAACATGGGCTATAACCCATCGTTTTTGTCATTTCGTCATTTTTTTCAAATCTTCAAAAATGATGAAAAACGGCGCGCTATAGTATGCCGTACGATATGGGCTATAGCCCACGGTCCAAAATGATGAGAAACGAGGCTAACTTTTTTTTTCAAAATTTCAAAAAACATGGGCTATAACCCATCGTTTTTGTCATTTCGTCATTTTTTTCAAATCTTCAAAAATGATGAAAAACGGCGCGCTATAGTATGCCGTACGATATGGGCTATAGCCCACGGTCCAAAATGATGAGAAACGAGGCTAACTTTTTTTTTCAAAATTTCAAAAAACATGGGCTATAACCCATCGTTTTTGTCATTTCGTCATTTTTTTCAAATCTTCAAAAATGATGAAAAACGGCGCGCTATAGTATGCCGTACGATATGGGCTATAGCCCACGGTCCAAAATGATGAGAAACGAGGCTAACTTTTTTTTTCAAAATTTCAAAAAACATGGGCTATAACCCATCGTTTTTGTCATTTCGTCATTTTTTTCAAATCTTCAAAAATGATGAAAAACGGCGCGCTATAGTATGCCGTACGATATGGGCTATAGCCCACGGTCCAAAATGATGAGAAACGAGGCTAACTTTTTTTTTCAAAATTTCAAAAAACATGGGCTATAACCCATCGTTTTTGTCATTTCGTCATTTTTTTCAAATCTTCAAAAATGATGAAAAACGGCGCGCTATAGTATGCCGTACGATATGGGCTATAGCCCACGGTCCAAAATGATGAGAAACGAGGCTAACTTTTTTTTCAAAATTTCAAAAAACATGGGCTATAACCCATCGTTTTTGTCATTTCGTCATTTTTTTCAAATCTTCAAAAATGATGAAAAACGGCGCGCTATAGTATGCCGTACGATATGGGCTATAGCCCACGGTCCAAAATGATGAGAAACGAGGCTAACTTTTTTTTTCAAAATTTCAAAAAACATGGGCTATAACCCATCGTTTTTGTCATTTCGTCATTTTTTTCAAATCTTCAAAAATGATGAAAAACGGCGCGCTATAGTATGCCGTACGATATGGGCTATAGCCCACGGTCCAAAATGATGAGAAACGAGGCTAACTTTTTTTTTCAAAATTTCAAAAAACATGGGCTATAACCCATCGTTTTTGTCATTTCGTCATTTTTTTCAAATCTTCAAAAATGATGAAAAACGGCGCGCTATAGTATGCCGTACGATATGGGCTATAGCCCACGGTCCAAAATGATGAGAAACGAGGCTAACTTTTTTTTTCAAAATTTCAAAAAACATGGGCTATAACCCATCGTTTTTGTCATTTCGTCATTTTTTTCAAATCTTCAAAAATGATGAAAAACGGCGCGCTATAGTATGCCGTACGATATGGGCTATAGCCCACGGTCCAAAATGATGAGAAACGAGGCTAACTTTTTTTTTCAAAATTTCAAAAAACATGGGCTATAACCCATCGTTTTTGTCATTTCGTCATTTTTTTCAAATCTTCAAAAATGATGAAAAACGGCGCGCTATAGTATGCCGTACGATATGGGCTATAGCCCACGGTCCAAAATGATGAGAAACGAGGCTAACTTTTTTTTTCAAAATTTCAAAAAACATGGGCTATAACCCATCGTTTTTGTCATTTCGTCATTTTTTTCAAATCTTCAAAAATGATGAAAAACGGCGCGCTATAGTATGCCGTACGATATGGGCTATAGCCCACGGTCCAAAATGATGAGAAACGAGGCTAACTTTTTTTTTCAAAATTTCAAAAAACATGGGCTATAACCCATCGTTTTTGTCATTTCGTCATTTTTTTCAAATCTTCAAAAATGATGAAAAACGGCGCGCTATAGTATGCCGTACGATATGGGCTATAGCCCACGGTCCAAAATGATGAGAAACGAGGCTAACTTTTTTTTTCAAAATTTCAAAAAACATGGGCTATAACCCATCGTTTTTGTCATTTCGTCATTTTTTTCAAATCTTCAAAAATGATGAAAAACGGCGCGCTATAGTATGCCGTACGATATGGGCTATAGCCCACGGTCCAAAATGATGAGAAACGAGGCTAACTTTTTTTTTCAAAATTTCAAAAAACATGGGCTATAACCCATCGTTTTTGTCATTTCGTCATTTTTTTCAAATCTTCAAAAATGATGAAAAACGGCGCGCTATAGTATGCCGTACGATATGGGCTATAGCCCACGGTCCAAAATGATGAGAAACGAGGCTAACTTTTTTTTTCAAAATTTCAAAAAACATGGGCTATAACCCATCGTTTTTGTCATTTCGTCATTTTTTTCAAATCTTCAAAAATGATGAAAAACGGCGCGCTATAGTATGCCGTACGATATGGGCTATAGCCCACGGTCCAAAATGATGAGAAACGAGGCTAACTTTTTTTTTCAAAATTTCAAAAAACATGGGCTATAACCCATCGTTTTTGTCATTTCGTCATCTTTTTCAAATCTTCAAAAATGATGAAAAACGGCGCGCTATAGTATGCCGTACGATATGGGCGATAGCCCACGGTCCAAAATGATGAGAAACGAGGCTAACTTTTTTTTTCAAAATTTCAAAAAACATGGGCTATAACCCATCGTTTTTGTCATTTCGTCATTTTTTTCAAATCTTCAAAAATGATGAAAAACGGCGCGCTATAGTATGCCGTACGATATGGGCTATAGCCCACGGTCCAAAATGATGAGAAACGAGGCTAACTTTTTTTTTTCAAAATTTCAAAAAACATGGGCTATAACCCATCGTTTTTGTCATTTCGTCATTTTTTTTAAATCTTCAAAAATGATGAAAAACGGCGCGCTATAGTATGCCGTACGATATGGGCTATAGCCCACGGTCCAAAATGATGAGAAACGAGGCTAACTTTTTTTTTCAAAATTTCAAAAAACATGGGCTATAACCCATCGTTTTTGTCATTTCGTCATTTTTTTCAAATCTTCAAAAATGATGAAAAACGGCGCGCTATAGTATGCCGTACGATATGGGCTATAGCCCACGGTCCAAAATGATGAGAAACGAGGCTAACTTTTTTTTTCAAAATTTCAAAAAACATGGGCTATAACCCATCGTTTTTGTCATTTCGTCATTTTTTTCAAATCTTCAAAAATGATGAAAAACGGCGCGCTATAGTATGCCGTACGATATGGGCTATAGCCCACGGTCCAAAATGATGAGAAACGAGGCTAACTTTTTTTTTCAAAATTTCAACAAACATGGGCTATAACCCATCGTTTTTGTCATTTCGTCATTTTTTTCAAATCTTCAAAAATGATGAAAAACGGCGCGCTATAGTATGCCGTACGATATGGGCTATAGCCCACGGTCCAAAATGATGAGAAACGAGGCTAACTTTTTTTTTCAAAATTTCAAAAAACATGGGCTATAACCCATCGTTTTTGTCATTTCGTCATTTTTTTCAAATCTTCAAAAATGATGAAAAACGGCGCGCTATAGTATGCCGTACGATATGGGCTATAGCCCACGGTCCAAAATGATGAGAAACGAGGCTAACTTTTTTTTTCAAAATTTCAAAAAACATGGGCAATAACCCATCGTTTTTGTCATTTCGTCATTTTTTTCAAATCTTCAAAAATGATGAAAAACGGCGCGCTATAGTATGCCGTACGATATGGGCTATAGCCCACGGTCCAAAATGATGAGAAACGAGGCTAACTTTTTTTTTCAAAATTTCAAAAAACATGGGCAATAACCCATCGTTTTTGTCATTTCGTCATTTTTTTCAAATCTTCAAAAATGATGAAAAACGGCGCGCTATAGTATGCCGTACGATATGGGCTATAGCCCACGGTCCAAAATGATGAGAAACGAGGCTAACTTTTTTTTTCAAAATTTCAAAAAACATGGGCTATAACCCATCGTTTTTGTCATTTCGTCATTTTTTTCAAATCTTCAAAAATGATGAAAAACGGCGCGCTATAGTATGCCGTACGATATGGGCTATAGCCCACGGTCCAAAATGATGAGAAACGAGGCTAACTTTTTTTTTCAAAATTTCAAAAAACATGGGCTATAACCCATCGTTTTTGTCATTTCGTCATTTTTTTCAAATCTTCAAAAATGATGAAAAACGGCGCGCTATAGTATGCCGTACGATATGGGCTATAGCCCACGGTCCAAAATGATGAGAAACGAGGCTAACTTTTTTTTTCAAAATTTCAAAAAACATGGGCTATAACCCATCGTTTTTGTCATTTCGTCATTTTTTTCAAATCTTCAAAAATGATGAAAAACGGCGCGCTATAGTATGCCGTACGATATGGGCTATAGCCCACGGTCCAAAATGATGAGAAACGAGGCTAACTTTTTTTTTCAAAATTTCAAAAAACATGGGCTATAACCCATCGTTTTTGTCATTTCGTCATTTTTTTCAAATCTTCAAAAATGATGAAAAACGGCGCGCTATAGTATGCCGTACGATATGGGCTATAGCCCACGGTCCAAAATTATGAGAAACGAGGCTAACTTTTTTTTTCAAAATTTCAAAAAACATGGGCTATAACCCATCGTTTTTGTCATTTCGTCATTTTTTTTAAATCTTCAAAAATGTTGAAAAACGGCGCGCTATAGTATGCCGTACGATATGGGCTATAGCCCACGGTCCAAAATGATGAGAAACGAGGCTAACTTTTTTTTTCAAAATTTCAAAAAACATGGGCTATAACCCATCGTTTTTGTCATTTCGTCATTTATTTCAAATCTTCAAAAATGATGAAAAACGGCGCGCTATAGTATGCCGTACGATATGGGCTATAGCCCACGGTCCAAAATGATGAGAAACGAGGCTAACTTTTTTTTTCAAAATTTAAAAAAACATGGGCTATAACCCATCGTTTTTGTCATTTCGTCATTTTTTTCAAATCTTCAAAAATGATGAAAAACGGCGCGCTATAGTATGCCGTATGATATGGGCTATAGCCCACGGTCCAAAATGATGAGAAACGAGGCTAACTTTTTTTTTCAAAATTTCAAAAAACATGGGCTATAACCCATCGTTTTTGTCATTTCGTCATTTTTTTCAAATCTTCAAAAATGATGAAAAACGGCGCGCTATAGTATGCCGTACGATATGGGCTATAGCCCACGGTCCAAAATGATGAGAAACGAGGCTAACTTTTTTTTTCAAAATTTCAAAAAACATGGGCTATAACCCATCGTTTTTGTCATTTCGTCATTTTTTTCAAATCTTCAAAAATGATGAAAAACGGCGCGCTATAGTATGCCGTACGATATGGGCTATAGCCCACGGTCCAAAATGATGAGAAACGAGGCTAACTTTTTTTTTCAAAATTTCAAAAAACATGGGCTATAACCCATCGTTTTTGTCATTTCGTCATTTTTTTCAAATCTTCAAAAATGATGAAAAACGGCGCGCTATAGTATGCCGTACGATATGGGCTATAGCCCACGGTCCAAAATGATGAGAAACGAGGCTAACTTTTTTTTTCAAAATTTCAAAAAACATGGGCTATAACCCATCGTTTTTGTCATTTCGTCATTTTTTTCAAATCTTCAAAAATGATGAAAAACGGCGCGCTATAGTATGCCGTATGATATGGGCTATAGCCCACGGTCCAAAATGATGAGAAACGAGGCTAACTTTTTTTTTCAAAATTTAAAAAAACATGGGCTATAACCCATCGTTTTTGTCATTTCGTCATTTTTTTCAAATCTTCAAAAATGATGAAAAACGGCGCGCTATAGTATGCCGTACGATATGGGCTATAGCCCACGGTCCAAAATGATGAGAAACGAGGCTAACTTTTTTTTTCAAAATTTCAAAAAACATGGGCTATAACCCATCGTTTTTGTCATTTCGTCATTTTTTTCAAATCTTCAAAAATGATGAAAAACGGCGCGCTATAGTATGCCGTACGATATGGGCTATAGCCCACGGTCCAAAATGATGAGAAACGAGGCTAACTTTTTTTTTCAAAATTTCAAAAAACATGGGCTATAACCCATCGTTTTTGTCATTTCGTCATTTTTTTCAAATCTTCAAAAATGATGAAAAACGGCGCGCTATAGTATGCCGTACGATATGGGCTATAGCCCACGGTCCAAAATGATGAGAAACGAGGCTAACTTTTTTTTTCAAAATTTCAAAAAACATGGGCTATAACCCATCGTTTTTGTCATTTCGTCATTTTTTTCAAATCTTCAAAAATGATGAAAAACGGCGCGCTATAGTATGCCGTACGATATGGGCTATAGCCCACGGTCCAAAATTATGAGAAACGAGGCTAACTTTTTTTTTCAAAATTTCAAAAAACATGGGCTATAACCCATCGTTTTTGTCATTTCGTCATTTTTTTTAAATCTTCAAAAATGTTGAAAAACGGCGCGCTATAGTATGCCGTACGATATGGGCTATAGCCCACGGTCCAAAATGATGAGAAACGAGGCTAACTTTTTTTTTCAAAATTTCAAAAAACATGGGCTATAACCCATCGTTTTTGTCATTTCGTCATTTATTTCAAATCTTCAAAAATGATGAAAAACGGCGCGCTATAGTATGCCGTACGATATGGGCTATAGCCCACGGTCCAAAATGATGAGAAACGAGGCTAACTTTTTTTTTCAAAATTTAAAAAAACATGGGCTATAACCCATCGTTTTTGTCATTTCGTCATTTTTTTCAAATCTTCAAAAATGATGAAAAACGGCGCGCTATAGTATGCCGTATGATATGGGCTATAGCCCACGGTCCAAAATGATGAGAAACGAGGCTAACTTTTTTTTTCAAAATTTCAAAAAACATGGGCTATAACCCATCGTTTTTGTCATTTCGTCATTTTTTTCAAATCTTCAAAAATGATGAAAAACGGCGCGCTATAGTATGCCGTACGATATGGGCTATAGCCCACGGTCCAAAATGATGAGAAACGAGGCTAACTTTTTTTTTCAACATTTCAAAAAACATGGGCTATAACCCATCGTTTTTGTCATTTCGTCATTTTTTTCAAATCTTCAAAAATGATGAAAAACGGCGCGCTATAGTATGCCGTACGATATAGGATATATGAGATGTCATTTAATCTGACAGTTTGTAAATGATTACAGCACAGCAGGGAATCGAACCCCATTCCAGTAAACCAGAAGCGCCATGCCCGTGCCTTGTTGTGTTTTCCTTTTCCCTTTTTTAAAGAAAAAAACCATAACAGATCATGAATGTTTTCTTTATACAATTGAAAACTTTCACATTAAGTGTTTCAAAATAATTGCATACATATAGGGGGAAAAATACAGAAAACAGCAGATCTAGAAAGTTAAGCTTTTAGGTCCTGGGGGAGACATCACATTACATTACTGTTTACATTACATTACTGTTTACATCACATTACATTACTGTTTACATTACACTGAATGAGAAAAAATAAGGAGGAGTAGTGCGTCAAAATAAAGACTAGTGGAATAATAATAAAGTGTTACAATTACAAGAGTCTGGTTGCCTGTGGGCAACCACACTAATTACACAACAGAGACAACTAGCCTACTCTCTCCCCATGCCTTCAGCCTGGTGGAGACAACTAGTCTACTCTCTCCCCATGCCTTCAGCCTGCATGGTGGAGACAACTAGTCTACTCTCTCCCCATGCCTTCAGCCTGGTGGAGACAACTAGTCTACTCTCTCCCCATGCCTTCAGCCTGGTGGAGACAACTAGCCTACTCTCTCCCCATGCCTTCAGCCTGGTGGAGACAACTAGCCTACTCTCTCCCCATGCCTTCAGCCTGGTGGAGACAACTAGTCTACTCTCTCCCCATGCCTTCAGCCTGGTGGAGACAACTAGTCTACTCTCTCCCCATGCCTTCAGCCTGGTGGAGACAACTAGCCTACTCTCTCCCCATGCCTTCAGCCTGGTGGAGACAACTAGTCTACTCTCTCCCCATGCCTTCAGCCTGGTGGAGACAACTAGCCTACTCTCTCCCCATGCCTTCAGCCTGCATGGTGGAGACAACTAGTCTACTCTCTCCCCATGCCTTCAGCCTGGTGGAGACAACTAGTCTACTCTCTCCCCATGCCTTCAGCCTGGTGGAGACAACTAGCCTACTCTCTCCCCATGCCTTCAGCCTGGTGGAGACAACTAGCCTACTCTCTCCCCATGCCTTCAGCCTGGTGGAGACAACTAGCCTACTCTCTCCCCATGCCTTCAGCCTGGTGGAGACAACTAGTCTACTCTCTCCCCATGCCTTCAGCCTGGTGGAGACAACTAGCCTACTCTCTCCCCATGCCTTCAGCCTGGTGGAGACAACTAGCCTACTCTCTCCCCATGCCTTCAGCCTGGTGGAGACAACTAGTCTACTCTCTCCCCATGCCTTCAGCCTGGTGGAGACAACTAGCCTACTCTCTCCCCATGCCTTCAGCCTGGTGGAGACAACTAGTCTACTCTCTCCCCATGCCTTCAGCCTGGTGGAGACAACTAGCCTACTCTCTCCCCATGCCTTCAGCCTGCATGGTGGAGACAACTAGCCTACTCTCTCCCCATGCCTTCAGCCTGCATGGTGGAGACAACTAGCCTACTCTCTCCCCATGCCTTCAGCCTGGTGGAGACAACTAGCCTACTCTCTCCCCATGCCTTCAGCCTGGTGGAGACAACTAGCCTACTAACTATGTGTTTAAATAAACATTAGGAATTATAGACAACAAACAAACAATCTGTTTAAAAAGCATTAGTTAAAAAATGTGTCCCACTATCATAGAAAACAGTGTGTGTGTGTGTGTGTGTGTGTGTGTGTGTGTGTGTGTGTGTGTGTGCATGCGTGTCAACAACATTGCACATTTGGGTAAATGACGTCACCTCTCCCTTCACAGAGATATAAATGTACATTGTAGGCTGTCTATGTCCATAAGATGCGGTGTGAGCTTGTAGATCTGATATTTTCCTCCCACCATTGAGTTCACATGATCCATGTTTCTGTGATCCACTAGCGTTGCCTTGTTGCCAGGCAGCTTTAGACGCCAGCCTGCTGTCAATCTATTGCTCTGGATCTGCACACCGCCCTGGCTCCACAACCAGACACATTTCATTGATTTGTATTCATTCATTAAGTCTTTATTTTAGTGTTTACTGTGAATAAGAAAATAAACACAAATGTCTATTTGTCTAATTTCACTCGAGTCTAATAGGTTCACACACACACACACACACACACACACACACACACACACACACACACACACACACACACACACACACACACACACACACACACACACACACACACACACACACACACACACACACACACACACGCACACACTGGGTCCTCACAAGTCTAGTAGAATCATCGTCATACCGCAGATCACCACAGGAGGGTAGTGTTGGCCTGTGTTTGAAGGAGAGAGAAACGGTCTGTCTGTCTGTCAGTCGCCTCTGCTTTACACTCTGTCTCTCTCACGCACGCACATACACACACACACACACACACACACACACACACACACACACACACACACTCACACAGCCACAGTAACATCAGTCATGGCGGCTGCTACAGCAGACTCATAAGCAGTGTTTTGTGCTCCCAGGGTGTCAGTCTGGGATCCATTCATTTACAGATCTGATAATCTGAGGATTTATTAATTCAACGCTGGGATTCATTTATATTCTTGTGTTTTTATGATGATTTGTTGAGGATCAGCATCCATGTCACAACATGCAGCCTCCACCGCGGAAGGTGAGTGTGTGTGTGTGTGTGTGTGTGTGTGTGTGTGTGTGTGTGTGTGTGTGTGTGCGCGCGCGCACGCGCGTTGTCAGTGTGAAGCTACTACAGCATCTGTCTGTCTAAACAGCGGCTTATATTGTATTGTCCATATAGCGGAACATATAACGGTGTGTGTGCATGTGTGTGTGTGTGTGTGTGTGTGTGTGTGTGTGTGTGTGAGTGAGAGAGAGAGAGAGAGAGACATACACACAGAGAGAGAGAGACCTTCAGCCTGTATGAAGAGGTAGAATGAATCCATCCTTAGCACTGATGCTAATGTCACTGCATGCTAGCAGTAGCACTGATCCACACATCATGTAACACTGTGATCTGTGTGTGTGTGTGTGTGTGTGTGTGTGTGTGTGTGTGTGTGTCTGTGCGTGCATGTGTGCATGTGTGTGTGTGCGTGCGTGCGTGTGACCACATCAGTCATTCATTTTAGAGTGTGGTTGTCAAAGTGTGGTCCGCGGACCCCTGAGGGGTCCCTCAGGGATTGGGCGTCCCCCAATTAAAACTATTTAACTCTAATTCATATCCGTTGACTATTTAACTAACTAACTAACCCTAACCCTTATTTGTAAAATAGTTGATTCTTAAAACATTTCATTTAAACGGTTGAGCTCTTGTTGATGTAAACAACAAGAACAAATTAATTTGTATCATTTATGTATTCAAATGTTTTAATTTGGAAATCCTTGTTTACATATTAATAATAATTATTAGTAATTATTAATCTGGAAATCCTTGATTCAATGAACATTGTCTTAAATTCACACCTGTGTGTCGAGACACGCATGAGAAGTCTATGTTCCGTCAAGACCCTCACCTGAGACAGGGGTACGACCCTCACCTGAGACAGGGGTACGACCCTCACCTGAGACAGGGGTACGACCCTCACCTGAGACAGGGGTGTGACCCTCACCTGAGACAGGGGTACGACCCTCACCTGAGACAGGGGTGTGACATTCCTGTTTTTAACCTTTTTATGTGTGAATAAAAATAAATAAAAAAAAACCTTCAGGCCTGTAGTCATACACACACACACACACACACACACACACACACACACACACACACACACACACAGGCCATCACAATATCTGCGTCATAAGCAATACTATTTTAATCTCTCTCTCTCTCTCTCTCTCTCTCTCTCTCTCTCTCTCTCTCTCTCTCTCTCTCTCTCTCTCTACATAATCTAATGTTAAGTGAATGTCTCTCTATCATTGCAGGTGAAGGTGACACAGGAAGTGAAGAACTGCCACTCAGAGCAGATGAACAGACTGACCATCAAACACCAGACAGAATGTGACCTTCTGGAGGATATGAGGTAGAGGGACATTCACTTTACATTACATTACAGAGAGAGAGAGAGAGAGAGAGAGAGAACAGACTGACCATCAAACACCAGACAGAATGTGACCTATTGGAGGATATGAGGTAGAGAGACATTCACTTTACATTACATTACAGAGAGAGAGAGAGAGAGAGAGAGAGAGATCCCAGGAGATGAAACCCCAAAAGAGTCCCTTCTGCCAACTAGTCCTTGGACTTATTGATCAGCTACCACAGAACAGTGTCCAGCCTCAACCTCAGACCAGCACTGCTTTGCAACCGCTAATTAGAGTCGACCAAATTATTAAACTAATAAAATACACATATCTGGAACATTGGAGCAATCAAACCAAAACGCAAAACAAACTTAATTGTTATCTGTCCCTAAAACATGAATATAAACTGGCTGAGTATCTGTATATACGGTCAAAGATAAAAAAAACAGCGACAGATCTTGACCAAATACAGAGAAAGGACGACACAAGAAGTCCTACCTCCCTCCAGAACAGAGAGTCTGTGGTCACTGTACCTCAGCTGAGGTAGAGACTGAGACACACTTCCTATTAAAATGCAATAAATATGATAATATAAGAACCACATATTTTAATAAATTTGAGTTGTTGATCCCAAAGTTTAAAGAGTTGCATGACAGTGACAAACAACTCATTCTGTTGGGAGAGGGACCTACAGCACATCTGGCTGCACAGTCTGTGACTGCATGTCACAAAATCAGGGACACTTAGAAGAAATATACACAATGTGACTATTATCCTGACACGAACCATCTCGACACACCACGGACACATTTAATACTGTACATTTTGACCGGTATTGTGAAAAGTAATGTTCTATTTGCTTGTTTCTGTTATATTTTGTATTTATTTTATTTTGTTTGGTTCTTTTGTTGAACTTCATGCTTTGGCAATACTGTAGCTATTACATTCATGCCAATAAAGCTAACTGAATTGAATTGAATTGAATTGAGAGAGAGATAGAGAGAGAGAGAGATACATCCACTTTACATTACTAACAGAGAGAGAGAGAGAGAGAGAGAGAGATACATCCACTTTACATTACTAACAGAGAGAGAGAGAGACATCCACTTTACATTACTAACTGGGCTAGACTGGCATATGGCATTGTAGAGTTAACACAAAGTGCAGCTTCAGATCAGTGTTTTGTTCTTATACCTGGAGGTGTGGAACAATGTGTTTAATTATATCCACCGTATTGTTCTGTCGCTATCCATATGCCACGCAAAAAGTACATTTATAGGGCACGGTGGCACAGTTGGTATTAGGAGGTTAACATGACCTGTAGAATGCAGCTCTGTGATATTAGGAGGTTAACATGACCTGTAGAATGCAGCTCTGTGATATCAGGAGGTTAACATGACCTGTAGAATGCAGCTCTGTGATATTAGGAGGTTAACATGACCTGTAGAATGCAGCTCTGTGATATTAGGAGGTTAACATGACCTGTAGAATGCAGCTCTGTGATATTAGGAGGTTAACATGACCTGTAGAATGCAGCTCTGTGATATCAGGAGGTTAACATGACCTGTAGAATGCAGCTCTGTGATATCAGGAGGTTAACATGACCTGTAGAATGCAGCTCTGTGATATCAGGAGGTTAACATGACCTGTAGAATGCAGCTCTGTGATATTAGGAGGTTAACATGACCTGTAGAATGCAGCTCTGTGATATTAGGAGGTTAACATGACCTGTAGAATGCAGCTCTGTGATATTAGGAGGTTAACATGACCTGTAGAATGCAGCTCTGTGATATTAGGAGGTTAACATGACCTGTAGAATGCAGCTCTGTGATATTAGGAGGTTAACATGACCTGTAGAATGCAGCTCTGTGATATTAGGAGGTTAACATGACCTGTAGAATGCAGCTCTGTGATATTAGGAGGTTAACATGACCTGTAGAATGCAGCTCTGTGATATCAGGAGGTTAACATGACCTGTAGAATGCAGCTCTGTGATATTAGGAGGTTAACATGACCTGTAGAATGCAGCTCTGTGATATTAGGAGGTTAACATGACCTGTAGAATGCAGCTCTGTGATATCAGGAGGTTAACATGACCTGTAGAATGCAACCAGGGGGTTGCTGGCAGTGTGAAGTGAAGCTGCTTTGGAGCAACACAGTTTTTGACCACATATACACACACAGAGAAAGGAAATAGGTTTTTGTATTGTTTTTTGATCAAAGTAAAGAACCTTTTTTTTTGTACAATACTGCAAGAACTCCTTTTGTGCGTCAAGCTTTTGCCCTAGACTGCTACATTTATGAAACTTAAAGAAGAGGAAGTTTGCCACTACAGTTGACAATAGATACTCCACTGTTACGTTCTTAGTTTATACATGATTCATGATAACTACTTTTTATATATGTGATGTATGCCATGCTGTTGTTTTCTGCTTAAATGTAAGTCGCTCTGGATCAAGAGCGTCTGATAAATTGTAAATTTTAAATCGTGGTCGCCGTGAAATTCCTGCCCTGGACGGAAGCATTTATATTTTACTCATGATCAGAGCTTCCGTTGCTGTCTGTCTGTCTGTCTGTCTGTCTGTCTGTCTGTCTGTCTGTCTGTCTGTCTGTCTGTCTGTCTCTCTCTCTCTACAGGACATACAGTCTAAAGAAAGGACAGCTGGAGAGAGACTACGCACAGGTGAGACCCGTCCGTCCGTCCATCTATCCATCCGTGTGCACACACACACACACACACACACACACACACACACACACACACACACACACACACACACACACACACGCACAGGCTGCCTGTGCTGCTGCCGCTCTGATTGGACAAAATTCACATCAGCTGTTACAAGTCAAGTCAAGTCAAGTCAAGTCAAGTCAAGTCAAAGTTGCAAGTCCACAATGGCTCACGGATGGACACGTTGTGAGCTTGTAGATCTGCTATTTTTAATGCGCAAGACCTCTCTACGTCGCAGCATAATATAGAATGTTGCGTTGTTCACAACAGAGCACCAAATTCTGACGTCACTTTCAGTAGAGGGCGCCAGTACACAGGTTCATGTATTTTTTTATTTGCATTGTAATCCCCATAGGGGGATTTTAGATCGCTTCATATAAGAACTGTGTTTGAAAAGTAAACCGATCATCCTGGCCTTTCTGTCAGGGGAGTGGCTACTCTTTATTTGACTGTTGAACGTTACAAATACAGGCAAATGATCGCTTATGTCATTTATTATTAACCCACTCTTGATATCATCCTTATAAAAATGTTGTCAATCAACGTTGCGCTGGTTGTCGTAATTCGACTGGGCTTGGTAATTAAGGGGTAAAACCCTCTACTATATAATGTTTCTTTATGATTCAGTACCCTGATTAGATCTATGTTGGTATCTCCACAAATTAGACATGTCTTATTTTCATTTAATCCGTTCATTAGTTCTTCCAGTCTTTCTTTGAACATTTCTACATTAGACCCAGGTGTTCTGTAAACACACATGACAACAATATTTTTCATCCCTTCTAATTCTATTTCCACTGATAAACATTCCATTAAATCATCAATTATAGTTGTCATATCTTCAACCCTTCTACACCTTAGGTCACGATCAACAAATAAGGCTACACCCCCACCTCTCCTGTTAGTCCTATTGGCGTAAAATAATTCATAGCCCTCCAAATTAAAATCAACCAGACCTTTTTTTTTCGTTCAACCATGTCTCAGATAAAGCAATTACCTTAAATTTTGTCTTGAATGTATTTAAAAAGTCCCTGATATCTGAAAAGTTTGCATACATGCTTCTAGAATTAAAGTGAATAAGTTAAAAAGAATTGGCAAGTTCAACATCATCCCTGACTTGGTCTTCAGTATAGTATTTGCACGTGTTCCCAATATAATCTAAATCTAAGATCTAAATCATACATATTATGTTCCATTTCGGGTCCCTTTAGTGTTTGGCTCTCATCTAGTGGATCAATAACTAACTTAGCCATTGGTAAGTCCAGCCCACATTCTTAAACAAACTATAAGCAGATTCATGTTTCGTTTTTATTATTATTTTTAGATGCTCTCATTTTAAAAAGTATACCTTTGTCTGGCTTGTCGTACCCTTCATGGAACCCTGCCCTCCCTCCCCCCCTCCCCTCTCCCTCCCACCTCCCCCCACCCTCAAACCCCAGAAAGGAAAGAAATAAAAAGGTAAACATAACATATAAATCCCTTCTTTTCATCCTCCTGTAAGTGAAAGACCTCTCTTCCACTATGCTGAGAGGCTCCCGAGCCACCCGACATCCAGTTACGTGCATTACAACCAAACACACAGAGACGTGGCGCATTATATAGTAGATGTGCAGCTAATGACGACTGGGTTAGGGTTTCTTAACCCATTCTGACCTGAGATCAGATTCATGCGAGGTTTCCACTGGACACACACTGGTCTGATTAACCCATTCTGACCTGAGATCAGATTCTAAAAATGTCAGTCGTTCTTCGATTTTTCAAAAATAGCAGACCTACAAGCTCGTAGCGCG
>NC_137870.1:224007-229007 GCF_963924005.1 Protomyctophum bolini | reverse complement strand
CTGATACTAGGGACCCCCCTCTAATACCAGGGACCCCCCTCTGATACTAGGGACCCCCCTCTGATACTAAGGACCCCCCTCTGATACTAAGGACCCCCCTCTGATACTAAGGACCCCCCTCTGATACCAGGGACCCCCACCTGATCATGTGTAGTACCAGGGACCCCCACCTGATCATGTGTTGTACCAGGGACCCCCATCTGATCATGTGTTGTACCAGGGACCCCCATCTGATCATGTGTTGTACCAGGGACCCCCATCTGATCATGTGTTGTACCAGGGACCCCCATCTGATCATGTGTTGTACCAGGGACCCCCATCTGATCATGTGTTGTACCAGGGACCCCCATCTGATCATGTGTTGTACCAGGGACCCCCCATCTGATCATGTGTTGTACCAGGGACCCCCATCTGATCATGTGTTGTACCAGGGACCCCCACCTGATCATGTGTTGTACCAGGGACCCCCATCTGATCATGTGTTGTTCCAGGGACCCCCATCTGATCATGTGTTGTACCAGGGACCCCCATCTGATCATGTGTTGTACCAGGGACCCCCATCTGATCATGTGTTGTACCAGGGACCCCCATCTGATCATGTGTTGTACCAGGGACCCCCATCTGATCATGTGTTGTACCAGGGACCCCCATCTGATCATGTGTTGTACCAGGGACCCCCATCTGATCATGTGTTGTACCAGGGACCCCCATCTGATCATGTGTTGTACCAGGGACCCCCAGACGACAAGAAGATATTTGTGTCAATACAAATAGTGTTAAACACTTTAAAGTTTGTCCTTCATTACATCATACATTACATCATTCATTACATCATACATTACATCATACATTCAGTACATCATTGGATAGCTAACAGACAGTGATGTATTATGGGAGGTGTAGTTTTAAAGAGGAGGGTTGGATAAAATGATTGTTTTAGTAACACATTTAGCTGGACCCCCTGGAACCCCCCGAGACCCCCTGGAACCCCCCAACCCCCCGAGACCCCCTGGAACCCCCCGAGACCCCTGCAGGTCCCCGGACCTAGGCCTATAAACATGTGTTTATGTCGCCCCCTACAGGCGCTAGATGGAGGTGTGTTTGATCACGTAAAGGATTATCTGGTGTCGTTGTGTCGGACGGAACTGGAGACGTTTCAGACCACACACTCTACCTTCACGTTCCTATTGGACAAGAGCTCCAAGGTACGTTCCTATTGGACAAGAGCACCAAGGTACGTTCCTATTGGACAAGAGCACCAAGGTACGTTCCTATTGGACAAGAGCTCCAAGGTACGTTCCTATTGGACAAGAGCTCCAAGGTACACGCCCACACACTCTACCTTCACGTTCCTATTGGACAAGATTCGCATCATTTTCATTATTAACAATTAGCAATTAACAATGCTGCTCTCTCTCTCTCTCTCTCTCTCTCTCTCTCTCTCTCTCTCTCTCTCTCTCTCTCTCTCTCCATCCCATTGTATGTGGATGTCTCTCTACCAGGTGGTGCAGGAGTTCAACCAACAGCTCTTTATGTCAGAAAACCCAGTTTTTAAAAAAACCTCCGACTTTCTCTTCCTGCCTTCTGACAACGACCTGGTGAGACGCACGCACGCACACACACACACACACACACACACGCACGCACGCACGCACGCACACGCAGTCACGCACGCACGCATGCACGCACACACACACACACACACACACGCACACACACACACGCACGCACACACACACACACACACACGCACGCACACATGCACGCACGAACACACACGCACGCGCACACGCACGCACGCGCACGCACGCACGCACGCACGAACACACACGCACACACGCACGCACGCACGCACACACACGGTTTATGGATTGTCTTCAACCTACTAGGACTACGGCGACATTATGGTGTGGTGTGTTTGTGTGTGTGCATGCGTGCGTGCATGCGTGCGTGCGTGCGTGCGTGCGTGCGTGCGTGCGTGCGTGCGTGCGTGCGTGCGTGTGTGTGTGTGTGTGTGCGTGTGTGTGTGTGTGTGTCAGACTCTAGGTTCCATGCAGAAGTTGGTGGACATCGAACCTTCGCCCATCAGTACCATGAGATTGACCCTGGCACAGGTAGGGTTAATTTATACCTCATTCATTAATATTATCACAGGTAGGGTTAATTTATACCTCATTCATTAATATTATCCTTATTCACCCTGTTTAAACTGTGTTTAGTGTTCTGTGGGTTAATTTATACCTCATTCATTAATATTATCCTTATTCACCGTGTTTAAACTGTGTTTAGTGTTCTAAGGTCATCAAGGTCTTCATTATTGTGATGGAAATAAAACTGCACACCTGCTTTATGAACACACAACGTGTGTGTGTGTGTGTGTGTGTGTGTGTGTGTGTGTGTGTGTGTGTGTGTGTGTGTGTGTGTGTGTGTGTGCGTGCAGAGTCGTCAGATGGAGTCAGACTCGTCGACTACAGAAGAACACAGTCTGAACAAGGAGGCGAGGAAGTGGGCCACGAGATTAGCTCGAGAACACAAGAATATACTGCTGCATAAGAGAGTAAATATTACACTACTACTACACTATTACACTACTATATATATGAAATGAGCTATGCAATATAGCACACATTACACCCAACTAAACCCAACACTGAAATCGTTAAAACAATATATTTATTGTGTGCGCGTGTGCGTGTGTGTGCGTGTGCGTGCGTGCGTCAGTCTCTAGAGGAGTGTGAGGGTCTAGGCTCCGCCCATCTAGGCTCCGGCCAATCAGAGCAGAGCAGAGCTGATCTGGAAATGAAGAGCGACGACACCAAAGAACACATCCGAAGAGCAGAGGTGTGTGTGTGTGTGTGTGTGTGTGTGTGTGTGTGTGTGTGTGTGTGTGTGTGTGTGTGTGTGTGTGTGTGTGTGTGTGTGTGTGTGTGTGTGTGTGTGTGTGTGTGTGTGTGTGTGTGTGTGTGTGTGTGTGCGTGCGTGCGTGCGTGTGTGTGTGTGTCGGTTAGGGTTAGGGTTAGACTGGGAATAGGCCAATATAACGGCATAAAACTGCCCCAAAACAGCAAAAACCTTACACGTGCATCTGAAGGGGGGGACCTTCGAGCTTCAGTGCCCAGGGGCCCTCAGAGTGTTAATCCGCTCCACTGATGTCTCTCTCTCTCTCTCTCTCTCAATTTCAATTCAATTCAATTCAACAGGCTTTATTGGCATGACGTTTTACAAGTGTTGCCAAAGCACAATCACAGATATTACAAACAACAACATAACAACATAATATCAATGACATGAAAAAATTAATTAAAATAATAATAAAGCAGGTGGTGCAGAAAATAAAACATGGCATACTGTATGTGTGTCCTACTGGTTGTCCCTTTTCTTGTGACAGGAATTGACATATTTTGCAGCCAAAACTGCACATTCTTTCTGTTCCCCCAGAAGGACTGGTAATCTTTCCCTTTCTGTCCCTTTCCCTTTCTGTCTGTCCCTTCTCTCTCTCTCTCTCTCTCTCTCTCTCTCTCTCTCTCTCTCTCTCTCTCTCTCTCTCTCTCTCTCTCTGTGTCTATGTCTCTCTATCAGACGGTCAAGTTAAAAGCTGAGGCCAGGCTGGACCTCCTCCGACAAGTGGGCGTGGCCGTAGACACCTGGCTGAAGAGTGCCATGAACCAGGTGTGTGTGTGTGTGTGTGTGTGTGTGTGTGTGTGTGTGTGTGTTGTGACACGTCATCACAACACCGTGCTGTGAGCTTGTAGATCTGGTATTTTTGATTTTTTTCTAAAATGTCATTAAAAAATATCATATATCAAAATATATCAATATATGTTTTTTTCTCTCTCCAGGTGATGGAAGAGCTGGAGAATGAACGCTGGGCGAACTGCACTTCCCATGATCCTTCACTGTCGGTGAGACCACACCCCCTATTAACACATTATCCTACATTATAGTGACTGAGGCCCAATCCACTCCCTTGCTGACTCAATGAGCCCTCACTGACTTAGCTGCGCGTTCATGTGAAGTCTGCGAGGGCTTGAGGGACGTCCCGTTTGAAATGGGTAAGTCAGTGAGGGCTCAGCCCCCCGCCCCTTTATGTGCCCTTTGCCAAAGTCAGCGTCGATGCTGACTTTAGCAAAGAAATGACCCACAGTTCATAGCGTTACCAGGGGAATGAGGGGGATCCTCCAAACGTCAATCATTTAAATATGCAAATTAGTTATGTATCGCGATTAGAATGTCAACAAACACAATAGTGCTTTCTCACTGTTCTCAAAAGGAGACGGAATGGAAGGATATATGCTATATATTTAATAACAATAATAATAATAATAAGGGAAACATGATGAGAAATTACTAATGAGCAAAGTAAAAGAATATGGAAATGAAATGTATAATGAATATTATTATATATGAATATTACAACCCATATCACACAGGAAAGTGTATTTATGAAACTAATAATAAAACGATCAGCTTAAATACTAAAATAGACATGATAGACATGTATAAATATGCCAAGCATGTAGGTGTAGGCACTGGCTGTGAATAAGGAGAGTTTTTATAAAGTGATGCAAAGTGTCATGGACGCATGAATGGTGGACTCATCTTCAAAGTGCTGTCCCATTTCTTTCACAACAATGTGGAGCCCTTGCATCCTCTCACCCTCAAGCACTTACAGCTGACGTCATTAAAGTCAATGAGGGTCCAATCAGGGCTCAGGGCTTGAGGGAGGCAATTGGGATTGGGCCTGAGGTTCCATATGGGGCTAATGTTAGTTACATTATAGTGACTGAGGTTCCATATGGGGCTAATGTTAGTTACATTATAGTGACTGAGGTTCCATATGGGGCTAATGTTAGTATGTGGAGTGACCTATGACCTATGACCCTAACCTAATGTCTTAATTCAACATATTCATTGATTCACCAAAATACATTTGACCTTAACACACACACACACACACACACACACACACACACACACACACCACACACACCACACACCAC
>NC_137870.1:219007-221507 GCF_963924005.1 Protomyctophum bolini | reverse complement strand
CATTGTGAGCTTGTAGATCTGCTATTTTCAGTGTAAAAACAGTCATTACGATGGCATCAAGGGTTTGTGTGCCTGTGTGCCTATGTCTCTCGCCCAGGCCTCTCTCACTGTGTGCCTATGTCTCTCGCCCAGACCTCTCTCACTGTGTGCCTATGTCTCTCGCCCAGACCTCTCTCACTGTGTGCCTATGTCTCTCGCCCAGGCCTCTCTCACTGTGTGCCTATGTCCCTCGCCCAGACCTCTCTCCCTGTGTGCCTATGTCTCTCGCCCAGACCTCTCTCCCTGTGTGCCTATGTCTCTCGCCCAGGCACTCTCTCACTGTGTGCCTATGTCTCTCGCCCAGGCACTCTCTCACTGTGTGCCTATGTCTCTCGCCCAGGCCTCTCAGCCAGATGAATTGACTATAGATGAAGGTCAGATGTTGGAGGTCATCGAGGACGGAGACATGGAGGACTGGGTGAAGGTACTACACTACCCACAATGCACCACTACACCACACACACACACACACACACACACAGAGGCCCTCATTTATCAACCGTGCGTACGGCAAAATATGGGTGCATGCCGAAATTACCGCCATTTTACCATTTCCGCCAAAGCTTGAAATTGAACTTTGACTTGTTTTTCTGTCGTAGAACGGCGGAGCAGCATTGTTTGACCAGCTGAGAGGCTGCCAGAGGCATCGAAACATAATGTATTCACTCCTAAAATGTTAATATAAAACTGTATGTATATGGGCTACATGTAAAAAGAAAAGAAAAAAGGAATAGACCTACAAGATGTGTCTTTGTGTCATATGAAATTTGTAGGAGCTTTCCAACTTTACAATTAAAATCGCGCTTGATTTAAGCCATTTAAACAGTGTTTTGCATGAGCGCATACATGCGGATTTGGGCTGTCTGTGCTGGAATATTTCCATGACGTTGGAAAGTATAGCCTATAGTGCAATGCAGCTGCGGAGAGTCCCAACATGCATGGGTAGCCGATATACTGTAGCCTAATCTACAATGTCTTTCTGGAGTTACGGTATATGTGCAATATCTCCTCCTCGTTTAATAAACCCGACGCGTCGCTCGAATGCCAAATGTACCGTGCCAGCGCGAGTGGGAACCGCATCGGAGATAGGTAGGCTACCCAGCCAGCCCACCATAGGCACCATCCATGCAGCCACATAGGATACGGTTTTGGCTGCGCATTCATATATTGACAGTTGACAGCCGAGCCACTGCAGCGACTAGCGACTGCGAGGAAATCTAAATAGACTGTCGAACGTGCATGGTCAGTTGGTCACGGTGTCACGGACGGACCACAGTGATAGAGAGAGACAGACAGACAGGACAGGAGGACTAGTTGCACCTATATGCAAAACAGCAGCGTGTGTGTGCCTATTTGTTATTTAATTCATGGTTCACAGGTTCAGGTTTTCGTTCACTAATATATCTTGTTGTATATTAAATTAAAAATATTTTAATAATTTAATATACAACTAACAACACACAGTGACAGTTGCTTGCAAATTGCGATATGTGCGTGCGTGCGTTCGTGCGGGGGGGGGGGGGGGGGGGTGAGGCGGGCAGCAAGGGGGAAGCGAAGCGAGAGGAGAAATTCATTTATTTAATTCATGCAGGTGTTCGTTCTTTATTTATTTAACAACACACCAGTTAGTTGGGCTTGCAAGTTGCGGGTGCGTGCGTGTGTGCGTCTGTGTGTGTGTGTATGAGAGAGGGGGGTGAGGCGGGCAGCAAGGCACGTGACGGGAGTAACTTTATTTTTCCTGTAACCACTAACCATGATTTCTTGAGCTTAATCCAGTTACCCTGTCCCTGGGTAAACATAGTAGTCCAGTTACCCTGTCCCTGGGTAAACATAGTAGTCCAGTTACCCTGTCCCTGGGTAAACATAGTAGTCCAGTTACCCTGTCCCTGGGTAAACATAGTAGTCCAGTTACCCTGTCCCTGGGTAAACATAGTAGTCCAGTTACCCTGTCCCTGGGTTAACATAGTAGTCCAGTTACCCTGTCCCTGGGTAAACATAGTAGTCCAGTTACCCTGTCCCTGGGTAAACATAGTAGTCCAGTTACCCTGTCCCTGGGTAAACATAGTAGTCCAGTTACCCTGTCCCTGGGTTAACATAGTAGTCCAGTTACCCTGTCCCTGGGTAAACATAGTAGTCCAGTTACCCTGTCCCTGGGTAAACATAGTAAGCTACCTTTCCTTTCCAGGACGTATAGCAGTTGTTCATGTCGCAAAAACGAGGGCGAGGCTTGATTTCATAGGGCGTGCCAGATAGAGTTCAGCCGTCACATTTATTAACGTCAGAACGAAATTAAGGAAGGATCAGCTGTTTGCGATCACTTTATAAATGCCGTGGCGACGTGGGTGGGTGTACTACGAAACCTGCACTCGAATCTGTGGCAGATTTTACACTCGATTGATAAATGAGGGCCAGAGACTACACTACCCACACCTCTACACCACACACACACACACACACACAC
>NC_137870.1:206507-214007 GCF_963924005.1 Protomyctophum bolini | reverse complement strand
AGACACGCCCCTAACAGGAAGACACGCCCCTAACAGGAAGACACGCCCCTAACAGGAAGACACGCCCCTGGAGGCTCCCCCATCCTAACCTTGTTTCCTTCTTCCTTCCCTTGTTGCCTTAAAGCCCCGCCCCCTGTCCTGGCGGCAATCTTCTTAAATTCCATCCCCTGTTTTTACACCCAGCGTCAATTCTCTAATGTAATCCTGGGAAACCCGGGACGGACCGACCTCATGCTTCATACCTTCTGCCAACCCGGGGAGAGAGACGGACCGACCTCATGCTTCATACCTCCTGCCAACCCGGGGAGAGAGACGGACCGACCTCATGCTTCATACCTTCTGCCAACCCGGGGAGAGAGACGGACCGACCTCATGCTTCATACCTTCTGCCAACCCGGGGAATTCAAGGGTGGAGGAAGGGGAGGGGCCAGATACCAGGAAGAAGCATGATGTCACAGGGTAGAGGGGGAGGGGCTTGAGGAGGAAGGAGAAACAAACTAAAAACTAGAATCTCCTGTAAACGCCCGAAGCTCATTTTAAAAAATCAACTAATTTATAATAATTCATTATTGTCTTCAGACACATCGCCACTAGGGGGTGGAACTGTCTGCAGACACATCGCCACTAGGGGGTGGAACTGTCTGCAGACTCATGGAGTTTATTATTATTATTTTTTTTACAAATAACTTCCCAAAGTTCCAACGGATTCTAAAAAAGATGAAAAACCATCTGACTGCACAGGTGGGACACTGCAGCTAAGGGGCGACAGAACAGTAAGGCCAGGTACCACACATTACCAGTAGGGGGCGACAGAACAACGAGCCTGGAAGATAGAAACGAGACACTTTTAACCACTTAATGGCCAACATCATCCACACAAGAGACTAGTTCTGCTCTCTGAGAAACTCCGGTTTAACGTAAACCTTGTTCTGCTCCCTGAGGAACTCCGGTTTAACGTAAACCTTGTTCTGCTCCCTGAGGAACTCTGGTTTAACGTAAACCTTGTTCTGCTCCCTGAGGTTTAACGTAAACCTTGTTCTGCTCTCTGAGGAACTCCGGTTTAACGTAAACCTTGTTCTGCTCCCTGAGGAACTCTGGTTTAACGTAAACCTTGTTCTGCTCCCTGAGGTTTAACGTAAACCTTGTTCTGCTCTCTGAGAAACTCCGGTTTAACGTAAACCTTGTTCTGCTCCCTGAGGAACTCTGGTTTAACGTAAACCTTGTTCTGCTCCCTGAGGTTTAACGTAAACCTTGTTCTGCTCTCTGAGAAACTCCGGTTTAACGTAAACCTTGTTCTGCTCTCTGAGGAACTCCAGTTTAACGTAAACCTTGTTCTGCTCCCTGAGGTTTAACGTAAACCTTGTTCTGCTCTCTGAGAAACTCCGGTTTAACGTAAACCTTGTTCTGCTCCCTGAGGAACTCTGGTTTAACGTAAACCTTGTTCTGCTCCCTGAGGTTTAACGTAAACCTTGTTCTGCTCTCTGAGAAACTCCGGTTTAACGTAAACCTTGTTCTGCTCCCTGAGGAACTCCGGTTTAACGTAAACCTTGTTCTGCTCCCTGAGGTTTAACGTAAACCTTGTTCTGCTCTCTGAGAAACTCCGGTTTAACGTAAACCTTGTTCTGCTCCCTGAGGAACTCCGGTTTAACATAAACCTTGTTCTGCTCCCTGAGGAACTCCGGTTTAACGTAAACCTTGTTCTGCTCCCTGAGGAACTCCGGTTTAACACACTTAAACTGAGCGTTGCGAAGTCGCTTTAGGCCGTTAAGAGTTATGGTGTTTTAATCCTCACGTTATTCTACAAACGGTGAATAAAGTTTCCAATCAATCGATCATGTGACGATTCCGCTTGGATCAAATCCTGGCCCCTCAAACTCCTCCCACTCTTTGCCATATATAGTCCTTCCTGTATGTATCTCATGAATATTCAGTGTATATTAATCTTAGTAGAGTTACAGTACATTACTGTCGTTTCATTAGAATATCATTATAATGTAATTATAATAATATTAGAATAAACTCATAAATGTAGTGAGAGTTTATCCTATGTAAATAAATTCAGCATGAGAGAGAGAGAGAGAGGCTGGATCCTCTCCTGTACTCAAGGTCTCTCGCCCATTACGCTTAGACGATAGAACCCCGAAGTTACGTTCTCTGTCGCTAGAGAGCATGTTGGCCCACCCATGTTGGTCCACCCATGTTGGTCTGGCCCACCAATGGTGTCCCACCCATGTTGGTGTGGCCCAACCATGTTGGTCTGGCCCACCCATGGTGTTCTGGTCCACCCATCTGGTCTATCCATGGTGGTCTGGCCCACCCATGTTGGCCCACCCATGGTGGACCACCCAACCAACCATGTGATTTGTAATTAATAGGATTTTTTTTGGTCAAGTACTCCTTTAATTCACCCCACCCCCTTTTCTCCAGCCTAACGGCGATGTAGCACTTTTAATTTAAAACATTATTTTATAACCTTCCTGAATAATATGATCCTATGAACTATAAAATACCTTTTATTAATTTTAAAACGTTTTATTTCTAACTTCCTGCAGTGTAATCCGGTCCAGTATAATCCGGTCCCATTGCTTCCTGAACCTCGTAAAACCTGCCTGTGTTTTTTTACAGTGTTGATTTCTCTGAGATCTGAACTTAAAGGGATAGTTCAGATTCTTTGAACTTAAGCTGTATGAAATACTTTCCATTAATATAGTGGTTGCAACTGTATTCATTGATACCAAAGTCCCGTGGTGGGAGTTCTGCTCTGGTTTTGGTGAAATATTAAGCCGTTCCGGTCATTTTGTGGGGGGGGGGGGGGGGCACTGGGGCCACGCAGTAAAAGTAAATTATTCCTCAAAACTAACACAACTAACACAACTTGTTACGTGTTGACCTATTTCTAAAATATTAGTGCAACTTTCATTTTTGACACCTCTATCACACAGAACTATGTTTTTTGTGTCCATATCACTACGCCCAAAAAATGATAGAGGTAGTCAAAGTTGAACGAAAGTTGCACTAATATTTTAGAAATAGATCAACAATACAATTTTTTGTGAATGAATTAACTTTTACTGCGTGGCCCCAGTGCCCCCCACAAAATGACCGGAACTGCTTATTCTTTCACCAAAACCAGAGCAGAACTCCCACCACGGGACTCTGGCAATCAGTTGCAACTACTATATATATTAATGGCAAGTATTTCATACAGCTTAAGTTAAAAACATCTGAACTACCCCTTGAAAACATTATTTTAATGAACTTGTTTTGAAGTTTAAAGGTTTTTGTCACCTATAAAAATCATTTTATACATTTCTATTGTTAGGAATTCTCTGGAGTTGCTTTGAAACAATCCTCCCTTTTTACAACAATCCCTTTTATTTAGTTTAAATAATTTATTGTATTTTGTTCATCTTTTGCTTGCCTGAAGCTGCTAATTATAATAATTATAAATCTTTATAATTATGATAATAATTATAATTAGTATCATAAGTATAATAATTATAAATCATTATAATTAATTAGTATTGGTGGGACAGCTGTCCGGTTGCCATGGTTACCACAATATTGGTTAATGGAAACAGATGCATATTATTATTATTATATCATTGGTTGTAAAAAATAATAATACAAAAATGAAAAGTTTGTATTTATTGTGTACGATTGTTAATTATTAAAAAAAATATGGAAAAGTGTCTGTGTGTGTGTGTGTGTGTGTGTGTGCGTGCCTTGCGTGTGCGTATTATATCATATCATAAATTATATTCTATAAAAGGTCTCCATGCCTGGCTTAGAGAAGCCTTCGGTGGTTCTTTTGAGGGAGAAGTTTAAGCAGAACATCAAGTTGAGCCAGATGGAGTGCGAGTGGTTTTGATTCGTTGAGCCAGATGGAGTGAGAGTGGTTTTGATTCGTTGAGCCAGATGGAGTGAGAGTGGTTTTGATTCGTTGAGCCAGATGGAGTGAGAGTGGTTTTGATTCGTTGAGCCAGATGGAGTGAGAGTGGTTTTGATTCGTTGAGCCAGATGGAGTGAGAGTGGTTTTGATTCGTTGAGCCAGATGGAGTGAGAGTGGTTTTGATTCGTTGAGCCAGATGGAGTGAGAGTGGTTTTGATTCGTTGAGCCAGATGGAGTGAGAGTGGTTTTGATTCGTGGAGCCAGATGGAGTGAGAGTGGTTTTGATTCGTTGAGCCAGATGGAGTGAGAGTGGTTTTGATTCGTTGAGCCAGATGGAGTGAGAGTGGTTTTGATTCGTTGAGCCAGATGGAGTGAGAGTGGTTTTGATTCGTTGAGCCAGATGGAGTGAGAGTGGTTTTGATTCGTTGAGCCAGATGGAGTGAGAGTGGTTTTGATTCGTTGAGCCAGATGGAGTGAGAGTGGTTTTGGAGACTTAAGATATTCTTGCAAAAGCAATAATCTAACTTGTGATGCTTGTACTGGTTTACACTGGCCATGACAATATTCCCTCCAAATTTCTCAGAGACTCAGCCATTTCCTTAGCTCCAGTCATCACCCACATAGTAAACCTCTCCATCAAACAGGGACTGGTCCCCCAATATTTTAAACTGGCCAAAGTAACCCCCCTGCACAAGAAAGGGCGTAAATATAGAACCTGACAACTACGGCCCTATTTCTATTCTAAGCTACATCTCGAAAGTGATGGAAAAAAGTAGTTATGAACAGGTTGAAAAGTATCTTGCCACTAATAAATTAATGTACGAGTTCCAACCTGGCTTCAGAACATCCCACTCCACTGACACATGCCTCCTCTATTTGAGCGACCACATCAAACACCAGGTGGATGCTGGCAAATACTGCGGCATGGTCATGCTGGACCTACAAAAGGTTTTGACCCCGTGAACCAGTCCAGGACTCCATACTGGTTAACAAGCTTAAAGCTATTGGTTTTGATAGCACATCAGTGAGCTGGATGCAATCCTACCTGGAGGGGAGAGAACAGATGGTGGAGGTGAACGGAACACTGTCACCCCCCCCCCCCCCCCCCCCTCCCAGTGAGCTGTGTGGCGTTCCACAAGGAAGCATACTAGGGCCTTTACTGTTCCTAATATATGTAAACGACATGACAACAGCTTGTGACTGCAACTTGTTCCTGTTCGCAGATGACTCAGCACTGCTGGTCTCGGACAGGAACAAACTGCAGGTTGAAAAGGCCCTCAGCTCTGAACTCGGTAGAATCTGCACCTGGCTCGCTGATAACAAACTATCCTTACACCTGGGAAAAACTGAATCCATTCTCTTTGGAATAGTAATCTCAGCAAGATGGCTTCTTGTTTAGAGTGGGTGACAATATTATCACATGAAAAGGATCTCCTCACTGGTCAACAAAACCACCTTGAAGACCCTAACAGGAGCCCTCGTACAAGGTTTCTTCGACTATGCACGCACCTCCTGGTACCACAGCACCTCAAAGGCCCTTAAAACTAGGCTCCAGAGTAGACCTCCCAAAACAAACTGGTCAGGCTCCTACTTGGCCTCACCCCCCGAATCCACCTCACCCCTGCCCACTTTGACAGGCTGGAATGGCTTAGGGTCGACGACAGAGTACAGCATCTTCCAATGGGTCTGGTCCACAAGATTCGATACACCACCAAGATACCCATGTACCTGTCTAAATACTTCCTTAATGTTAACAAAGTCCACACCCACAACACCAGAGGGTGTGCAACAAACCATGTACAACCCAGATTCGGCACAAACAAGGGACTAAATTATTTTCGCTCCTATGCCACCAAAATGTAGAACGCCCTACCAACATCATTAAGACATGTGAATCCCTTCACTCCTTCAAAACTGCTCTCAAAGGGCACCTACGGACGGCTGCATATTGAAACTGTCCGCCGTCAAATCTGAATCCCCCCCACACCTTGCACTGTATATTTTCTTTTCCCTTTTTACCTCCTTTATGATGAATATAGAAGTGTCTATTTGTGTCTCTAAATGTTGTAAACAAGTGTAATGCTTTATTGGGTCTTCCACTCACAGTTGACAGTCTTTGTAGTGAGTTGTGCTTGAAATGTATTGTAATTCTGCAAACTGGTAATAAATATTTCAATCAATCAATCAAACAAACAAACATGTAGGCTATAACTAATGAAGAATGAAATCAATAAAAACAACATACCGGTAGTCACAGCGTCACTGTTTAGAACATTATTAAATAGACTGTGTTCCACATAACCTCCACCAGAGGGCAGCAGCTACCCAGACATCCAGGATTAATGTTATGATTCCCCATCTTCAATAAAGCTCTTTACATTGAATTGAGAGAGAGAGAGAGAGAGAGAGAGAGAGAGAGAGAGACTAGGCACAGAGAAGAGAGAGAGAGAGAGAGAGAGAGAGTGTGTGTGTGTGTGTGTGTGTGTGTGTGTGTGTGTGTGTGTGTGTGTGTGTGTGTGTGTGTGTGTGTGTGTGTGTGTGTGTGTGTGTGTGTGTGTGTGTGTGTGTGTGTGTGTGTGTGTGTGTGTGTGTGTGTGTGTGTGTGTGTGTGTGCGTGAGGAGGATGCTGGGTGATCTTGCGGCTTGTTGTTGATGTTTCCTGCTCGGTGGATCTAAATCTACACCAACCAATCAGAGGACAGACAGCTGGTGGATCACTTCATCAGCTTTGATTAGAATCACAGCGTTTCATTTGATCTGACATTAATGTTTATAATTTAACATTTATTCTGATCTACCGCTGTGTCTGTCTGTCTATCTGTCTGTCTGTCTGTCTGTCTGTCTGTCTGTCTGTCTGTCTGTCTGTCTGTCTCTGACCTGATATCTACCGCTGCTGGATTTAATCTGGAAGACAAGCCAAGGTCTGTCTGTCTGTCTGTCTGTCTGTCTGTCTGTCTGTCTGTCTGTCTGTCTGTCTGTCAGTCAGAGCTGTATGGAGGATATCAGTGTAAACATGGTCGAGGTTGTTCCGGAGGTTTAGGGAGGATGTCAGAACATTTCATCCCAGCCACGGTGTCTCCTCCTCGGATACAATGCAGCTGCATCCTCCCTCCTCCTAACGACCCCCATGTTGTTTAGTTTATTATGACTTTAAATCAGCTGTGTGTTCAGTAACAGTGTTAAATAGCTCTATATTGTGACAGTAATCATTGCTATAGAGTGTGTTCAGTAACAGTGTTAAATAGCTCTATATTGTGACAGTAATCATTGCTATAGAGTGTGTTCAGTAGCAGTGTTAAATAGCTCTATATTGTGACAGTAATCATTGCTATAGAGTGTGTTCAGTAATAGTGTTAAATAGCTCTATATTGTGACAGTAATCAGTGTTTGTGTTAAATAACTTTCCGTTTTAATATTTTGGAATGTTTGTTCTTCCAGGGATCGGGGCTTATCTAACTGACGACATGACCTGATCCACTCCAGGCTTTTATTCTAAAATGACCTGATCCACTCCAGGCTTTTATTCTGGAACGACCTGATCCACTCCAGACTTTTATTCTAAAATGACCTGATCCACTCCAGGCTTTTATTCTGGAACGACCTGATCC
>NC_137870.1:176507-201507 GCF_963924005.1 Protomyctophum bolini | reverse complement strand
GAAAGAACTGACCGATGCTCTGAAGGTATGTTACTGTTATAATGTTACTGTCCTGAAGGAACTGACCGATGCTCTGAAGGTATGTTACTGTTATAATGTTACTGTTACTGTCCTGAAAGAACTGACCGATGCTCTGAAGGTACGTTACTGTTATAATGTTACTGTTACTGTCCTGAAAGAACTGACCGATGCTCTGAAGGTATGTTACTGTTATAATGTTACTGTTACTGTCCTGAAGGAACTGACCGATGCTCTGAAGGTACGTTACTGTTATAATATTACTGTTACTGTCCTGAAAGAACTGACCGATGCTCTGAAGGTACGTTACTGTTATAATGTTACTGTCCTGAAAGAACTGACCGATGCTCTGAAGGTATGTTACTGTTATAATGTTACTGTTACTGTCCTGAAAGAACTGACCGATGCTCTGAAGGTACGTTACTGTTATAATGTTACTGTCCTGAAAGAACTGACCGATGCTCTGAAGGTATGTTACTGTTATAATGTTACTGTTACTGTCCTGAAAGAACTGACCGATGCTCTGAAGGTATGTTACTGTTATAATGTTACTGTTACTGTCCTGAAAGAACTGACCGATGCTCGGAAGGTATGTTACTGTTATAATGTTACTGTTACTGTCCTGAAGGAACTGACCGATGCTCTGAAGGTACGTTACTGTTATAATATTACTGTTACTGTCCTGAAAGAACTGACCGATGCTCTGAAGGTACGTTACTGTTATAATGTTACTGTCCTGAAAGAACTGACCGATGCTCTGAAGGTATGTTACTGTTATAATGTTACTGTTACTGTCCTGAAAGAACTGACCGATGCTCTGAAGGTACGTTACTGTTATAATGTTACTGTTACTGTCCTGAAGGAACTGACCGATGCTCTGAAGGTATGTTACTGTTATAATGTTACTGTTACTGTCCTGAAAGAACTGACCGATGCTCTGAAGGTACGTTACTGTTATAATGTTACTGTTACTGTCCTGAAGGAACTGACCGATGCTCTGAAGGTATGTTACTGTTATAATGTTACTGTTACTGTCCTAAAGGAACTGACCGATGCTCTGAAGGTATGTTACTGTTATAATGTTACTGTTACTGTCCTGAAGGAACTGACCGATGCTCTGAAGGTATGTTAATGTTATAATGTTACTGTTATAATGTTACTGTTACTGTCCTGAAGGAACTGACCGATGCTCTGAAGGTATGTTACTGTTATAATGTTACTGTTATAATGTTACTGTTACTGTCCTGAAGGAACTGACCGATGCTCTGAAGGTACGTTACTGTTATAATGTTACTGTCCTGAAAGAACTGACCGATGCTCTGAAGGTATGTTACTGTTATAATGTTACTGTTACTGTCCTGAAGGAACTGACCGATGCTCTGAAGGTATGTTACTGTTATAATGTTACTGTCCTGAAAGAACTGACCGATGCTCTGAAGGTATGTTACTGTTATAATGTTACTGTTACTGTCCTGAAGGAACTGACCGATGCTCTGAAGGTATGTTACTGTTATAATGTTACTGTTACTGTCCTGAAGAAACTGACCGATGCTCTGAAGGTATGTTACTGTTATAATGTTACTGTCCTGAAAGAACTGACCAATGCTCTGAAGGTATGTTACTGTTATAATGTTACTGTTACTGTCCTGAAGGAACTGACCGATGCTCTGAAGGTATGTTACTGTTATAATGTTACCGTCCTGTCCACGCTGACCGATGCTCTGAAGGTATGTTACTGTTAGGAGGGGCCTGGTCAGGAGTCAACCGACAGAGTCCTTCCACGAGCCAGATTTTGGTTCTCCCAGTACCAGCAGAGTAGTTCCGGAGCAGCGGATTGTGTTCATTCCCTGATGGACTGATCAGTAGCTACTGCGACGTATGTCGGGATTTGATCACACACACACACACACAGAGACGTGGCGCATTTATAGTAGGATAATAATAATGTGTTTACAGGACCCAGGGCTGTTCCCCAGCGTCACATGGATTGACCTCGGCAACAACGTGGATATATTCTCCTTACCTCAGCCCTTCCTGGTCAGTCTGAGGAAGCGCTGTCCTCGAGCCCAGGGCAACCTGCCCACCATCCTGGAGTTTGGAGAGAGTCAGGCCTCTGACCCCCCCGGACCCCCCCCGGCCCCCCGAGGGACGGGGGACGAGGACACAGAGGAGGAGACGGACGTGGAGGACAGCAACATGACCGTTAGCATGGGAGAGCTGCGCTCGGAGGAAGAGGTAAACATATATATGAATATATACTACTGTATACTGTACTACTATATACAGCAACATGACCGTTAGCATGGGAGAGCTGCGCTCGGAGGAAGAGGTAAACATATATATGAATATATACTACTGTATACTGTACTACTATATACAGCAACATAAGGCTTACCATACGTCCTCTTTTGCCCGGACAAGTCCTCTTTTGGGGGGCTGTCCGGGCAGTCCGGGGGGGGGGGGGGGGGGGGGTTTATAAATTCCTTCAAATGTCCGGGGTTTTACACGTATCGCCTGTATATGTATCGTTACGCTCACAGACCATTCAGACCAATGTGTATTACAATGCACGTTCAACGGTTCGTAGTGGAAAAACACTGTCAGAGGTGGACTTTCAGCCCGAACCCCGGAATGTGTATTATTCATAACTCTGCAAGTCTGCATGCGCTGTGCGCTGAGTCTGACAGCACTGGTCCCGACCGCAGAGCAGAGCAGAGAAAGGCTCGCTGGCTGCAGATAGACTGTTGTGCTCTCCGTGAGGAAAGCTTGACATGCCAAAAAACTATCTCATCATCATTGACATGCAGAAAAAGTAGGCTACTGTTTTCTTAGCTTTGTGAGAATTGTAACCATAATGGCCTTCATTAACCATAATGCACTATGTGTTTTAACATAATGCAGTGTGCACTGTGTTGTGTTCTAGGTGGAGATGGATGGGGAGATGGACTCCATTACCCATAATGCTCTGTGTTGTGTTCTTGGTGGAGATGGATGGGGAGATGGACTCCATTACCCATAATGCTCTGTGTTGTGTTCTAGGTGGAGATGGATGGGGAGATGGACTCCATTACCCATAATGCTCTGTGTTGTGTTCTAGGTGGAGATGGATGGGGAGATGGACTCCATTACCCATAATGCTCTGTGTTGTGTTCTAGGTGGAGATGGATGGGGAGATGGAGATCGAGGAAATGATGGAGGAACTGCTGGACTTCGACAGGGAGGTGCAGGGAGTGGGGGGGGAGGAGCTGGAGGACAGCCTGGACTTCATTACCCATAATGCCTCAGTGCAGATAGTGGAGGGGGAGGAGCTAGAGGACAGCATGTGGGCCTCCATGGAGGAAGGGGGTGGGGCTAGGCGGAGGAGGCGGGACTCGTGCTGCTCCAGCCAATCACGGCGCTCCTCCGCGGGAGCCGTAGAACCAATGAGGGTGGAGGAGGACGAGGTGGAGGAGACAAGCCGTCCAATGACAACGGAGCAGCTGACCTGAGAACCGGACGAGCCGATTGGACGACAGTTGTTTTTCACTGGCTCTCCTCTGATTGGAGCTTGGTTCTCCTGAGCTCCTATTGGCTGTATGACGCTTGTGCGCGGCTGCAACTTGTAGGGTCTGCAAAATGTTTAAATGGTTTTTTTTTTTTACTAGGCTGGTTCCTGGGTTAGGTGTGCCTGCACCTCATTGGCTCTCCCCTGAGCTCCTCTGCACCTGATTGGCTCTCCTCTGAGCTCCTCTGCACCTGATTGGCTCTCCTCTGAGCTCCTCTGCACCTGATTGGCTCTCCTCTGAGCTCCTCTGCACCTGATTGGCTCTCCTCTGAGCTCCTCTGCACCTCATTGGCTCTCCTCTGAGCTCCTCTGCACCTCATTGGCTCTCCTCTGAGCTCCTCTGCACCTCATTGGCTCTCCTCTGAGCTCCTCTGCACCTGATTGGCTCTGCTCTGAGCTCATCTTTTTCTGTGTCTGTCTGTCCATGTGCCTGTCTGCCTTTCTGCCTGTCTGTCCGCTTGCCCGTCTGTCTGCACAGAGCTCTGGAACGCCCACAGCTCACAGAGAACCAATGAAATTACTCTCTTTGAAACCAAATGAACCAATGAAATGGCTTTATCCATAATGGAGGCGGAGCTTAGACTGATGAGGACCAATGCCTTTCAGTGTACCCAGACAGTAGCGTCAAGAGGCGTCCAGAAAGCTCCCAGTCCAGGAGTCTGTTCCTGGGTTTAGAACAGCTGTAGCTGCGCTGTAGCTGCACTGTAGCTGCACTGTAGCTGCACTGTAGCTGCACTGTAGCTGCACTGTAGCTGCGCTGTAGCTGCACTGTAGCTGCACTGTAGCTGCGCTGTAGCTGCAGCTGTAGCTGCGCTGTAGCTGCGCTGTAGCTGTGCTGTAAGCGTCATTTCCATCCACCAGGAACAGACTTCTGGACTAGGTGGCCGCCTCTTGACGCTGCTCTCTGAGACCTGTCCAACATGGCTGCCTGTCCTGTCCAACATGGCTGCCTGTCCTGTCCAACATGGCTGCCTGTCCTGTCCAACATGGCTGTCTGTCAGGTCCAACATGGCTGTCTGTCAGGTCCAACATGGCTGTCTGTCAGGTCCAACATGGCTGTCTGTCAGGTCCAACATGGCTGTCTGTCCTGTCCAACATGGCTGTCTGTCCTGTCCAACATGGCTGCCTGTCCTGTCCAACATGGCTGCCTGTCCTGTCCAACATGGCTGCCTGTCCTGTCCAACATGGCTGTCTGTCCTGTCCAACATGGCTGTCTGTCCTGTCCAACATGGCTGCCTATCAGGTCCAACATGGCTGCCTGCTGCATTGAGGCCTGAGATGAGACGACAATCGTAATTGGACGATTTAAGTATGAAATAACGTTTAAATCATTATATAATGCATAGACTAGGTTTGTAGATCTAATAGCAGCTTTTTACCAGATCTATATATATATATATAAATTATACACGCAGTGTTGTTGCTTAACTCTGTCACGTATTTATTCAGGTCCCTGCTGATAATCCTGTCCTGCTATTGGATGAGTGCCTCTGATGTGCCTGTAACATGCCACCCGATTGGGTGGTGAGTGTGTAACATGCCACCCTATTGGGTGGTGAGTGTGTAACATGCCACCCTATTGGTGGAGAGTGTGCCATTAGATGTAACATGCCACTCTATTGGTGGATATGACACTTAAAGTGCTTAAAGTTGCTTGGTTCAATAACGTTCATTATAGAAGGACAATATCAGTCACCAGAAGCAGAGACGTGTGTTTTCAACCAGTCTAACGTTCATTAGAAGGACAATATCAGTCACCAAAAGCAGAGACGTGTGTTTCCAACCAGTCTAACGTTCATTAGAAGGACAATATCAGTCACCAGAAGCAGAGACGTGTGTTTTCAACCAGTCTAACGTTCATTAGAAGGACAATATCAGTCACCAGAAGCAGAGACGTGTGTTTTCTACCAGTCTAACGTTCATTAGAAGGACAATATCAGTCACCAGAAGCAGAGACGTGTGTTTTGGAGTGGAGTGGAGTTTGAAGTTAAATGGGTACAGTTTACAGTTTATTGATCAAATGAATATCATCCAAATATTGAATCAAGCAACTTAACAAAAGCCAGAGTAGACGTTAAATGACCATTTAAGCTAATAACCCTTTAAGTGATACAAATATCACCATAATGTCACCATGGATACGGATGTAATATTACATCATATCACCATGGATACGGATGTAATATTACATCATATCACCATGGATACGGATGTAATATTACATCATATCACCATGGATGTAAATTGTATTTGTTATTTAAATCAAACAATCAGAAATCAAGTTTTTATTCATAATATGTTAAAGTATTCAATGTTTTATTCATAATGTGGATATTACCCATAATGCATTGTGTTCCAATGGTTCAATGCGAGAAACACAATTAAATAAATCTGAATTATGTGTGTAGCAATTCATCATCAACTGAAATGTGTAATGGTGACACTGTGGACCTCCAAAATGACTTGGGGACCTCCAAAATGTGTTTCGGGGTTAAACCCTATGTTTCTATATCAGTGGTTCTCACAGGGTTAAACCCTATGTTTCTATATCAGTGGTTCTCACAGGGTTAAACCCTATGTTTCTATATCAGTGGTTCTCACAGGGTTAAACCCTATGTTTCTATATCAGTGGTTCTCACAGGGTTAAACCCTATGTTTCTATATCAGTGGTTCTCACAGGGTTAAACCCTATGTTTCTATATCAGTGGTTCTCACAGGGTTAAACCCTATGTTTCTATATCAGTGGTTCTCACAGGGTTAAACCCTATGTTTCTATATCAGTGGTTCTCACAGGGTTAAACCCTATGTTTCTATATCAGTGGTTCTCACAGGGTTAAACCCTATATGTTTCTATATCAGTGGTTCTCACAGGGTTAAACCCTATGGTTCAGCCTAAACCTTATGTGGACCAGATTAAATGTAGTTCTGGTCCGTAGCGTTAGAAGGACGTCTCTGGACCACAACTAGATGAAACCTATAATGCCTTTATAAGTCACTTTCCTCGCTGACGTGGCCCTCTGTAATATCTCTATTACAACGACAGGCCTGGTGTTTTCATCACGCTGAGTTAACCCATTCTGACCGGGCACCCATTTTGGTGTTGGCATCATGTTATGCTTTAGCTATTGAAAAATAGCAGATCTACAAGCTCATATCGCGCCACCGAGTGGCGCGATACGAGCTTGTAGGTCTGCTATTTTTGAAAAATCGAAGAGCGACTGACATTTTTTAGAATCTGATCTCAGGTCAGAATGGGTTCATCAGACCAGTGTGTGTCCAGTGGAAAACCTCGTATGAATCTGATCTCAGGTCAGAATGGGTTAATGTCTTTATTACGCTGACGACATACAGGCCTGTTGTTTTCATCATCACCAGTTCAGCACTGAACCTGCCCTTGCTTTAGGCTGAACTGATCATTCAGATCACTTCCCATTGCAGTCAGAACTACAGACTCACTCCCGATATAAACTATATAATTAGTGATGCACCGAATATTCAGCCGCAGAAAATATTCGTCAGAAAATGGCTAAAAATGCATTTTCGGCCTATTCGGTTTCGGCCCAAATAGGCAGAAAATATATCACCGAATAGTGTATGCAATTAATGCATTCAAAAGGGCTGAATAAATGTTTTATGGACCCATAATAGTGATTATTATTCAAGTTAAGTTTTGCCATAACCATTTATTTTGCCATAAATCAGGTAGCTTTAAGGTACGGCCATGACAGCAATGGTAGGAAAAATGTTGTATAATATTAATCATATTCGGATATTCGGTATTCGGTTTTCGGCCAACTGTTTCCTATATTCGGTATTCGGTTTCGGCCAAGAATTTCAATTTCGGTGCATCCCTATATATAATAGTTATAAATAATACACAATAAATAAATACTGAAACCAGATATAATCATTAGGGAAGGTGTATGCATGTAATACTATATGTAAACTCTTAATTTCCATTTTCCAGCCATTCAGTTGCAAAAGAAAAAGAAAAAGAAAAAACTATGGAATGAACTTCCCATTACAGTCAGAACTACAGACTCACTCCCAATCTTCCACCGTAGTCTGAAAACCCACCTCTTCAGACTCCATCTTAGCCTGTAGCCCCTCCCCTAGCCCGTAGCCCCTCTATGTGACTACACTACATAGCATATACCTGGTGTAGCCATTACTACACCTGGTGTAGCCGCATTACTACACCTGGTGTAGCCGCATTACTACACCTGGTGTAGCCATTACTACACCTGGTGTAGCCGCATTACTACACCTGGTGTAGTCATTACTACACCTGGTGTAGCCATTACTACACCTGGTGTAGCCATTACTACACCTGGTGTAGCCGCATTACTACACCTGGTGTAGCCGCATTACTACACCTGGTGTAGCCGCATTACTACACCTGGTGTAGCCGCATTACTACACCTGGTGTAGCCATTACTACACCTGGTGTAGCCGCATTACTACACCTGGTGTAGTCATTACTACACCTGGTGTAGCCATTACTACACCTGGTGTAGCCGCATTACTACACCTGGTGTAGTCATTACTACACCTGGTGTAGCCATTACTACACCTGGTGTAGCCGCATTACTACACCTGGTGTAGTCATTACTACACCTGGTGTAGTCATTACTACACCTGGTGTAGCCATTACTACACCTGGTGTAGCCATTACTACACCTGGTGTAGCCATTACTACACCTGGTGTAGCCATTACTACACCTGGTGTAGCCGCATTACTACACCTGGTGTAGCCGCATTACTACACCTGGTGTAGCCGCATTACTACACCTGGTGTAGCCGCATTACTACACCTGGTGTAGCCATTACTACACCTGGTGTAGTCATTACTACACCTGGTGTAGCCGCATTACTACACCTGGTGTAGCCATTACTACACCTGGTGTAGCCATTACTACACCTGGTGTAGCCATTACTACACCTGGTGTAGCCATTACTACACCTGGTGTAGCCATTACTACACCTGGTGTAGCCGCATTACTACACCTGGTGTAGCCGCATTACTACACCTGGTGTAGCCATTACTACACCTGGTGTAGCCATTACTACACCTGGTGTAGCCATTACTACACCTGGTGTAGCCATTACTACACCTGGTGTAGCCGCATTACTACACCTGGTGTAGCCGCATTACTACACCTGGTGTAGCCGCATTACTACACCTGGTGTAGCCGCATTACTACACCTGGTGTAGCCATTACTACACCTGGTGTAGTCATTACTACACCTGGTGTAGCCGCATTACTACACCTGGTGTAGCCATTACACCTGGTGTAGCCATTACTACACCTGGTGTAGCCATTACTACACCTGGTGTAGCCGCATTACTACACCTGGTGTAGTCATTACTACACCTGGTGTAGTCATTACTACACCTGGTGTAGCCATTACTACACCTGGTGTAGCCGCATTACTACACCTGGTGTAGCCGCATTACTACACCTGGTGTAGCCATTACTACACCTGGTGTAGCCATTACACCTGGTGTAGCCATTACTACACCTGGTGTAGCCATTACTACACCTGGTGTAGCCGCATTACTACACCTGGTGTAGTCATTACTACACCTGGTGTAGTCATTACTACACTTGGTGTAGCCATTACTACACCTGGTGTAGCCGCATTACTACACCTGGTGTAGTCATTACTACACCTGGTGTAGTCATTACTACACCTGGTGTAGCCATTACTACACCTGGTGTAGCCGCATTACTACACCTGGTGTAGTCATTACTACACCTGGTGTAGTCATTACTACACCTGGTGTAGCCATTACTACACCTGGTGTAGCCGCATTACTACACCTGGTGTAGTCATTACTACACCTGGTGTAGTCATTACTACACCTGGTGTAGCCATTACTACACCTGGTGTAGCCGCATTACTACACCTGGTGTAGTCATTACTACACCTGGTGTAGCCGCATTACTACACCTGGTGTAGCCGCATTACTACACCTGGTGTAGCCGCATTACTACACCTGGTGTAGCCGCATTACTACACCTGGTGTAGTCATTACTACACCTGGTGTAGCCATTACTACACCTGGTGTAGCCATTACTACACCTGGTGTAGCCATTACTACACCTGGTGTAGCCATTACTACACCTGGTGTAGTCATTACTACACCTGGTGTAGTCATTACTACACCTGGTGTAGTCATTACTACACCTGGTGTAGCCATTACTACACCTGGTGTAGTCATTACTACACCTGGTGTAGCCATTACTACACCTGGTGTAGCCGCATTACTACACCTGGTGTAGCCATTACTACACCTGGTGCAGCCGCATTACTACACCTGGTGTAGCCATTACTACACCTGGTGTAGCCGCATTACTACACCTGGTGTAGCCATTACTACACCTGGTGTAGTCATTACTACACCTGGTGTAGCCATTACTACACCTGGTGTAGCCGCATTACTACACCTGGTGTAGCCATTACTACACCTGGTGTAGCCGCATTACTACACCTGGTGTAGTCATTACTACACCTGGTGTAGTCATTACTACACCTGGTGTAGCCATTACTACACCTGGTGTAGCCGCATTACTACACCTGGTGTAGCCATTACTACACCTGGTGTAGCCGCATTACTACACCTGGTGTAGCCATTACTACACCTGGTGTAGCCGCATTACTACACCTGGTGTAGCCATTACTACACCTGGTGTAGCCATTACTACACCTGGTGTAGCCATTACTACACCTGGTGTAGCCGCATTACTACACCTGGTGTAGTCATTACTACACCTGGTGTAGCCGCATTACTACACCTGGTGTAGCCGCATTACTACACCTGGTGTAGCCGCATTACTACACCTGGTGTAGCCATTACTACACCTGGTGTAGCCATTACTACACCTGGTGTAGTAATGGCTACACCTGGTGTAGCCATTACTACACCTGGTGTAGCCATTACTACACCTGGTGTAGCCATTACTACACCTGGTGTAGCCATTACTACACCTGGTGTAGCCATTACTACACCTGGTGTAGCCGCATTACTACACCTGGTGTAGTCATTACTACACCTGGTGTAGCCGCATTACTACACCTGGTGTAGCCATTACTACACCTGGTGTAGCCATTACTACACCTGGTGTAGCCGCATTACTACACCTGGTGTAGTCATTACTACACCTGGTGTAGCCATTACTATACACCTGGTGTAGCCGCATTACTACACCTGGTGTAGCCGCATTACTACACCTGGTGTAGCCATTACTACACCTGGTGTAGTCATTACTACACCTGGCCAACAGGTATTAATAGTGTAGCCATTACTACACCTGGCTAACAGGTATTAATAGATTTGATAATAATGAAATGTGCTTGGGAGTTTTATTTTTATTTTTTTCCAATGATCCTCTACTGACATCTATTGTTGAAATGTTAATATTTCATCTCAATGATAATCTAATTAACCACGTTGGTGTTTTATCCATATTGACTTATTTAAATCACATCACGTATGATTTAAAACTATATTATTGTCAAGATAATTGAAATGACCCTTTTTTATTTTCTGTAGCGTGTAACGTTTTAAGAACAAACAAACAAATGCCAGATGGATTCATGCATTTTGTAGACCTATGTATTTGAATGTGTAACTTTGAACTGTGGAGTTGATGATTCATCATCACACGAGTGTGACAATCACTTTGTCCTATGATGGGTGTGTTCTTATTGAGAGGGCGTGGCCTACAGTATACTCCATTTGTGCTCCGTCGTACGGCCGTGTCGCGCGCCGAGAATAGCCGATCTACAAGCCCTGTAGATCGGCTATTCTCGGCGCGCGACACCGCCGTACGGAACACGGTATAATCGATCCCATGGCCCGGAGGGACGGGCGAGGCTTGTTAATTGGCAGACAAAGCGGTTGCCGCGGCAACACAGAAAAAAGGGAAAATGACAGAGCAATTTGTTAATCATAAATTACTATAAATTACTATTACTATTATTACTAATATTATTTTGCTATAATACCTAAATATTAAATGAGTCTTTATTTATTTAGATAAACTAATTATTAATCATGAATAGAAAATAACATGTTCATATAATAATAATAATAATAATAATAATAATAATAATAATAATAATAATAATAATAATAATAATAATAACAATACTAATACTACTACTAGTACTAATAATAGTATTATTATTAATAATAATAAATAATAATTAAACAAAAATAATAGTGATTGCCTGACAAAATTAACACATTCTTTTCAAGGTAAAGACAGCAGAAATTCACAAAATAATAATAAATGCATTTTAATTTAAAAAAATACTCGCATCGCCCCGTCCTCCCGGGCTATGGGATGCAGTGTGTGTGACCCTGCAGGCCGCCATCTTGGTTCAGTCCCTCCTCTCTCAGTAAACCAACCCTCCAGAAGCACCGCGGACCACCGAGCCGACCTCCGATCCCCAGCCCGCCGTCCTGTCACCCTACCGCCGCCAGCAGCCTCACCGCAGCCCGCTGACAGACAGAGCAGAGCCGCCATGGCAGCAGACCGGGAGGACTTGGTGTACCAGGCCAAGCTGGCCGAGCAGGCGGAGCGATATGACGGTGAGTCCGAGAGCCGAGAGCCGCTGGTCCGGTTCGTTGGCATGTTAGCATAATGTTAGCATCACGGTGAGACCCACAGCTGACAGCCGCTGGACTGAGCTGGCTGCTGCGGTTAGCATGATGCTAATGCCGCGGCTCTGGACTTGCTGCTCCGGTTAGCAGCATGTTAGCATTATGTTAGCATGGATACCCGGTGTTTCACTGTCTACACCGTTAGCATCATGTTAGCATGGGTACCCGGTGTTTCACTGTCTACACCGTTAGCATCATGTTAGCATACAGACCCAGTGTTTCAATGTCTACACTGTTAGCATCATGTTAGCATGGATACCCGGTGTTTCACTGTCTACACCGTTAGAACCATGTTAGCATGCTACCATGTAGTGTGTTCTCTAAGTGGTGGTCCGGGGACCCCCCGGTGGGGGCGGGGGTGGGCGGCCCTCCTAGAGGCTATATTAAGTTTACCAGGCTTTGTGTTCTATAATAAACACACAGCAGATCTACAAACTCACAACGCGTTGCCACCGAGACGCGCTGTGAGCTTGTAGATCTGCAGAGAGAGCTAGCATAACGTTAGCTTCAGACATGCTAGGCTATCAGACTGAGCCCGTTAAGCAGGTTTACAACTAGTTATTTTTATTATAAACTTTAGGTTTATAACTATTTATCATAACTAGTCCTCATAACCTTTAGTCCAACATTAAAACTATGTTGAAAAGCACATGATTGACAGACGGGCTAAGCTAGCTAGAACGGCTAGCCAGAACAAAATGGCGGATCAATGGAGCGAGCTGTCAACTCACAGCTAGCATGTTAGGCTAACTGTTAGCTAACCTGTGTGTGTGTGTGTGTGTGTGTGTGTGTGTGTGTGGTTAGCCTGTTGGTTGATTTCTTGACGTGTGTTAGCTGTGGGGCAACCATTAGTGTTTTATTTAGCTGGCAGGGGCAACCCTTAGTGTTTTATTTAGCTGCCAGGGGCAGGTGGGCAAACCTTAGTGTTTTTTTTAGCTGCCAGGGGCAGGTGGGCAACCCTTAGTGTTTTATTTAGCTGCCAGGGGGCAGGTGGGCAACCACTTGTGTTTTATTTAGCTGCCAGGGGCAAGTGGGCAAACCTTAGTGTTTTATTTAACTGCCAGGGGCAAGTGGGCAAACCTTAGTGTTTTATTTAGCTGCCAGGGGCAGGTGGGCAAACCTTAGTGTTTTATTTAACTGCCAGGGGCAGGTGGGCAACCCTTAGTGTTTTATTTAGCTGCCAGGGGCAGGTGGGCAACCCTTAGTGTTTTATTTAGCTGCCAGGGGCAGGTGGGCAAACCTTAGTGTTTTATTTAGCTGCCAGGGGCAGGTGGGCAAACCTTAGTGTTTTATTTAGCTGCCAGGGGCAGGTGGGCAACCCTTAGTGTTTTATTTAGCTGCCAGGGGCAGGTGGGCAAACCTTAGTGTTTTATTTAGCTGCCAGGGGCAGGTGGAATGAAAAATTAGAGCAATGTTTAAATATAATAAGAGTCAGTAACGATGCAAGTTGGAGGTCCATGCCCCACCCGGCTATGCAATACCTGTTGTACCCGTTCCACCCGTCTGTCTGTGTCCCTTTTATACCCATATATGGAGATTTGTTAAAGGGGCGCTATCTAGCCCCGCCCCCTTATGCCCTGCTTTGCGTTTGTGTGTACCACATTTGTGATGATTTGATTGGCCAGCTTTGTGTGTTTGTCTGTACCCCATAGCGATGATTTGATTGGCTGAGCACGGAATGTAATGTATGACGATAAGGGCCCCCCTCACTTCACAGGAGTGTGATGTTTATTTATTTATTTCATATATAACTGAGTGTCCGTCCCCAGGGTCCCCATTTGGTGCCATTTGTACCCTAGGGTCCATTTGATTCCATTTGTTCAGCCAGGGTCCATTTGGTTAAATTTTTACCCCAGGGTCTATTTGGTTCCATTTGTACCCCAGGGTCCATTTGGTTCTATTTGTACCCGTAGTTACCCGTAGTTACTGCCTGCCTGCCTGTCTGTCTGTCTGTCTGTCTGTCTGTCTGTCTGTCTGTCTGTCTGTCTGTCTGTCTGTCTGCCTGCCTGCCTGCCTGCCTGTCTGTCTGTCTGTCTGTCTGTCTGTCTGTCTGTCTGTCTGTCTGTGTCTGCCTGCCTGGCTGTCTGTCTGCCTGCCTGCCTGCCTGCCTGCCTGCCTGCCTGCCTGCCTGCCTGCCTGCCTGTCTGCCTGCCTGTCTGCATGCACTGAGTCTGTTTTTAGCATCTCATCACAGACTAGGATTTCAGGACTGGGTTGCCAGGTTCTGTTATAAATAAGCAGGTAGTTTAGCTGGGTGTCAGCAGCAGGGTTTCCAGGTTCTTTTATAAATAAGCAGGTCGTTTAGCTGGGTGTCAGCAGGGTTGCCAGGTTCTGTTATAAATAAGCAGGTCGTTTAGCTGCGTGTCAGCAGGGTTGCCAGGTTCTGCTACTTTGACAGCGTTCAAGTGATTATCTCTAAAGGTCCTTTTCAAACGGGTAGCGTAAACAGAATCCAGGTCTGGTGAGTCGCGCGGGGGTGGCGTGTGCACGAAACGAGCACGCAACAATTTCACGGGACTGCGCCCACGTGAATACGCTTGCATTGTTGAGTGCACACCTCAGCGCTGCCAAATCACTTTCGCCAGAAACAAATAATGAGTGTGTGACCCGTCGTAAACGATACAGACACCTCATTTCTGACCAATCATAAACGACAGGGTGATTTGTAACCCCCCTGCAGCACGGGGGATTTGTAACCCACAGCACGGGTGATTAGGGATGTTTTTAATATATGTTTTATCCCACGATTTTGTAACTCATTTTTCACCCCTGTGTCAATCATCTAATGTGATCCTGGGCTCTACACACCCTCCACCAACCTAGTCCCCATATATGGGGGACAAGGGGAGACCAACCTAGTCCAAGTGTCCAAGTTGCTCCTTTACACCTGACAGGGGGGGGGGAGTTTCCCTGGTTGGACGTAGCGCGTGGAAGGAACACGTTATTCCAACCAGTTCCTTTCCCCTCCATCAGGCACCCCGGCTGGCCAGGGGGAAATTGTACCCAGGATTACTGCATGTTTTTTGTGAGGGTACCCTAGGGGAGACGGGGAGAACATGTGAGGGTACCTACCCTAGGGGACACGGGGAGAACATGTGAGGGTACCTACCCTAGGGGACACGGGGAGAACATGTGAAGGTACCTACCCTAGGGGACACGGGGATAAAATGCAAACTCCACACAGAAAGGCCCTTTCGCCAACCCCGCCTTCGGGTATGGGCACTGATGACGCGGAGGAGGAAACACGCCGCCAGCGCCCACAGCTTCCCGAGCGGGAATCGAACCCAGGACCTTCTAGCTGTGAGGCTAGAAGGTCTATCTTAGCAACACTGAATGATCTGTCCTGTTGGTCGTGTGCTCGTATCCTGAGCCAATGGCTGCAGCTCTGAGCTTCCCAGACCCAGTTTCACATCTCAGTTTTTATTTTATTTATTGGGATTTGATCATTGATGCAAATTCAAAACATATATGGATGCAGCTGCAGAAGTTGTTTTTGCTTAAAATAATGCATAGTTGCGTTCTCCTCAACTGCTGCGCAGCAACAAAAAATATATAAAAATAATGAAGAAAAAATAGGAAAGAATTCGTTCAACACTTTCATTCAACATTCGACACGTCGATTGGCCAAATATGAGTCATTTGGCATCCCTACTGGTGATTTGTAACAGGCTTTTATTGTGATGTAGCCTCGGTACCCATGCTTTTATTGTGATGTAGCCTCGGTACCCAGGGAGTGAACTAATGTGCAGAGGGGCGGGGCTAGAGGAGTGAACTACAGTGCAGATAGGCGGGGATAGAGGAGTGAACTACAGTGCAGAGGGGCGGGGCTAGAGGAGTGAACTACAGTGCAGAGAGGCGGGGCTAGAGGAGTGAACTACAGTGCAGATAGGCGGGGATAGAGGAGTGAACTACAGTGCAGAGGGGCGGGGCTAGAGGAGTGAACTACAGTGCAGAGAGGCGGGGATAGAGGAGTGAACTACAGTGCAGAGGGGCGGGGCTAGAGGAGTGAACTACAGTGAAAAGGGGGCGGGGCTAGTTGAGTAGGAGCACGCTGGCTGGGCCAGGCTACCCGCCCCTCTAGACCAGAAAGCACGCTGGCTGGGCCAGGCTACCCGCCCCTCTAGACCAGAAAGCACGCTGGCTGGGCCAGGCTACCCGCCCCTCTAGACCAGAAAGCACGCTGGCTGGGCCAGGCTATTGTTTCACCCGGTATGCAATGTTCAGCAGGGATGGACATGTAGTTAACTTTAGAATAAAGGAATGTTCTCTCCTAACGATGTTTATGTTTAACAGAGATGGTAGGGTCCATGAAGGAGGTAGCAGGGATGGACATGGAGCTGACCGTAGAGGAGACTAACCTTCTCTAATGTTATATTTATCTAACAGAGATGGTAGAGTCATGGAGCTGACCGTAGAGGAGACTAACCTTCTCTAATGTTATATTTATCTAACAGAGATGGTAGAGTCATGGAGCTGACCGTAGAGGAGACTAACCTTCTATAATGTTATATTTATCTAACAGAGATGGTAGAGTCATGGAGCTGTCCGTAGAGGAGACTAACCTTCTATAATGTTATATTTATCTAACAGAGATGGTAGAGTCATGGAGCTGACCGTAGAGGAGACTAACCTTCTATTATGTTATATTTATCTAACAGAGATGGTAGAGTCATGGAGCTGACCGTAGAGGAGACTAACCTTCTATAATGTTATATTTATCTAACAGAGATGGTAGAGCCATGGAGCTGACCGTAGAGGAGACTAACCTTCTATAATGTTATATTTATCTAACAGATGGTAGAGTCATGGAGCTGACCGTAGAGGAGACTAACCTTCTATAATGTTATATTTATCTAACAGAGATGGTCGAGTCCATGAAGAAGGTAGCAGGGATGGACATGGAGCTGACCGTAGAGGAGAGGAACCTTCTCTCCGTGGCCTACAAGAACGTGATCGGAGCGAGGAGAGCTTCCTGGAGGATCATCAGCTCCATCGAACAGAGAGAGGAGAGCAAAGGAGGAGAGGACAAGCTGAAGATGATCAGAGAATACAGACAGACGGTAGGACTACACTACCCAGCATGCACTACTACACCACACACACACACACACACACACACACACACACACACACACACACACACACACACACACACACACACACACACACACACACACACACACAGGGAGGAGAGGACAATCTGAAGATGATCAGAGAATACAGCAGGGCTGACCCCAAAAAATCGATTAATCGACGTTCAATCGATACGCACGGGAATCGATTTTTAAATTTTGAATCGAATAGTCATTTAAAAAAAAGCGGCCGCTTTTGGTCCGTGAGACGGCCCCATTTGGTCCACGCCTCCTCTTTCCCCGTGTGAACAACAAGGAAGTCAACTGAACAAGTGCAGCTGCAGTCCCAGGAGCCAGGAAAAATAAATCGAAAGTGTGGTTGCATTTTAAAATACCCTATTTGAATAAAGGTTGTAGGCTACACGAGAGTGAAAATGACCGCTGGGAAAATCCCTAATTGAGAGAGTGTATAGGCAAGCGCACCACAGCTCAGTGGACATTAAATATAGGCTACCATGTTTGATAAGTCATATAAAAACATTACTTACACCCAAATGAAAATATAAACTTCACAGATTATAGATCACTTGGAATTATAACGATCTGTTGAGTATTGCCTGAATAATGCCACTATAAAATCCCAACTTTTATCGATGCGCCATTTCGCTGAGAACCTTGTGGAGCCTGGCGGTGTACATTATACTTGTGCGCGCACCGGAAATTCAAAGATCTGCAATCTCATGCGCTGCGTTGTGCATATTGGCTGAGTATAATGGCACGAATGAAACTAGGCCTATAGATTTATTTTGGCGATGCAGAGAATTGATTTTGCCGTTGCCAGAGATATCTTTTTTTTTTCTTGTCTGAAGACTGACCTGTTCCATCACTGTGAACTCCCATGCAGCAGAGCAGCTCCTACAGACCCAGACCAAAACACCTTTTCTCTTTGGCATTGAATTGCACCTGATCGTATTATTGTAATTATGTAGCCTATACTATTTGCCTGTGTTTTTTCTTTTAATTATGCTTTTGTTTTGTGCGCCGATGGTGATGCTCCACTTGTTTCAGCCTGTAGGCCTACAGCACTTTGGTCAGCTTTTATTGTTTTAAATGTGCTATATAAATAAAGTTTGGATTATAATTCTTCATCGACCAACAGCGCATGCAGCATGACTATGAGGTAATTTAACTGTGGGATTTCTCCATCGGCATCGCATGTCGATAGAAAATGGGATTTCACTTGTGGCATTATTCAGGCAATACTCATATTGTTATAATTCCAAGTGATCTATAATCTGTGAAGTTTATATATTTTTTCCCATACACACACTCACAGTCATATTAACTTTATGATCAATCAAATCAACCGTGGTTGATTTTATTTCTGACAAGTGTCTTGAAGAGTTCATTCATGTTACCGTTCGTTTACAATTGACAGAGGAGTTTGGATTATGTATATTTTTATTTAATGGAGAGGTAATGCCTGTTTCAGGCGCTGTTTAATTGTTAAATAAAAGACCAATCCAATATGCGCTCCTGTCTATCTTCTGCAGCTATATCGCTGTTATATTTTAAGCCAAATTCATTGTGCGTCAGCGTCACTGCCCCACAACTTTTGTAAAAAGCCTTAACCCGTTTTCAACTGGTTTTGACCCAGGGACCACCATTCTGACTAGGACCAGCCTGGGGACCACCACTGTTGTGTCGGGTGGGTTCATCGTAGATCTATGATGGACCCAGTAGTGGTGGGGCATTCATGCACCATGGGTTAAGATTGTTTTAGTTTTCTTCTTACTTGTTACTCACTAATCACACTAACTTATGTTTCAAAGTATTTTATTATCAAAAGTTTTACAAAAGTGTTTTTTACTTCTACTAAGCAGGACTCAAAATAATAATCCATTTCAGTTAATCACCCAAACACTGCAGACACGTTTGACACCCGCTTGGTGCATTTGACAGTCACAGTAGGGTTGTTTCTCATGCAGCAGCATTTTTTTCACCAACCCCCCCCCCCCCCCCCCCCCCCCCCACACACACACACACAGAATATAAATATAAATATAATATAGGTACCCTCACACAAACATGCAGTAATCCTGGTCTCTAAACTGCCTCCCCCTGGCCAGCCGGGGAGCCTGATGGAGGGGAAAGGAACTGGTTGGAATAACGTGTTCCTTCCACGCGCTACGTCCAACCAGGGAAACTCCCCCCTGTCAGGTTGTAAAGGAGCAACTTGGACACTCAGGCATGAAGGAAGCATGAGTTCAAGTCCGTTGCTCTCCCCAGGTTGGCGGAGGGTGTGTAGAGCCCAGGATCACATTAGATGATTGATATAAAAAAAAAAAAGATTATTAAAATAGAATAATCTATTTTAATAATCTTCTCTTTATTTTAACCAACCTACAACCTGCACTACATTTTACTAGGGCCTTATACAGTACCTTTCTAAGGGCGCGTTCTGGTGTGCTCTCCTGTCGGTCGTTTATTCAGTGCGCGGCGCACCGGATGTGTCACAGCTGTGGTCGTTCGTAAATTAGGCACACTGAACGCACTCTGTGACGTCACCGCCCACCACGCTCAACAAACTGACCACATTCCCGGAGCGCATTTCACGAACGCGCCCTAACGGACAGAGGAAACTCATTCATTGTGTACCGTCTCTTTAAAATCGTAATGTATACGATACGTCATCGTACGACGGTGTCACGCACCAAAAATAGCCAATCTACAAGCTCACATTGCACCTGGTTGCATCGCGTTGCGAGCTTGTAGCTCTGCCTTTTCGGCAATGATAGACTGGAAGTTGCACATTGAATACGTCACGTATTATGTGAGACTATTCCATCGATCCGCGGCAGATATTATAACTTCTATTTTATTATCTCGCTCGCTCGCTCTCTCTCTCTCTCTCTCTCTCGCTCTCGCTCTCGCTCTCGCTCTCTCTCTTTCAGCACCACCGTGCTCTCTCTCTCTCTCTCTCTGTCAGCACCACCGTGCTCTCTCTCTCGCTCGCTCTCGCTCTCGCTCTCTCTCTCTCTCTCTCTCTCTCTCTCAATTCAATTCAATTAGCTTTATTGGCATGAATGTAATAGCTACAGTATTGCCAAAGCATGAAGTTCAACAAAAGAACCAAACAAAATAAAATAAATAAAAAATATGACAGAAAACAAGCAAATAGAACATTACTTTTCACAATACCGGTCAAAATGTACAGTATTAAATGTGTCCGTGGTGTGTCGAGATGGTTCGTGTCAGGATAATAGTCACATTGTGTATATTTCTTCTAAGTGTCCCTGATTTTGTGACATGCAGTCACAGACTGTGCAGCCAGATGTGCTGCAGGTCCCTCTCCCAACAGAATGAGTTGTTTGTCACTGTCATGCAACTCTTTAAACTTTGGGATCAACAACTCAAATGTATTAAAATATGTGGTTCTTATATTATCATATTTATTGCATTTTAATAGGAAGTGTGTCTCAGTCTCCACCTCAACTGAGGTACAGTGACCACAGACTCTCTGTTCTGGAGGGAGGTAGGACTTCTTGTGTCGTCCTTTCTCTGTATTTGGTCAAGATCTGTCGCTGTTTTTTTTATCTTTGACCGTATACAGATACTCAGCCAGTTTATATTCATGTTTTAGGGCCAGATAACAATTAAGTTTGTTTTGAGTTTTGGTTTGATTGGTCCAATGTTCCAGATATGTGTATTTTATTAGTTTAATATTTTGATAATAATCTCTCTCTCTGCGCTGATCTCATAAAAGCCCTACAGTAATTTCAATATGAGAATGTATTGATTGGCCAGACTAGCAATATAATACCACATATATTATACAATATAATATAACATAACTTCTGAAAGTAGTAGCAAAAGCTGCTTCTATAAAATGAAGCATGCATTGACTCTAAGGGTTGTAACAAGGTGAACTGATGGTCTGGATAACGGGTGTAAGTTAACTCATCCATCGCTTTTAAGAAGTGCCAAAAAGTCCCTAAGCGCCAGTCTCTATACATTTTTTTTTTTTTTTTTTTTTTTCAATGTTAAACCCGTTTGAAAAAGACGATAAAGGCGTCGTTGGCGCTGCTGGAGTTGCTAAAAAATCAGTCAATTCAGTCCTTGGCAGACATTGAGTTAACAAGGTGAACTGATGGTCTGGATAAGGGGTGTAAGTTAACAAGGTGAACTGATGGTCTGGATAAGGGGTGTAAGTTAACGAGGTGAACTGCTGATGGTCTGGGGGCGCGAGACGAGCAGTGACGCTGACGCACAATGAATTAGGCTTAAAATAAAACGGCGATATAGCTGCAGAAGACAGAGGAGCGCATATTGGATTGGTCTTTTATTTTACCTGAAACAGGCATTACCTCTCCATCAAATAAAAATATATATAATCCAAACTCCTCTGTCAATTGTAAACGAACGGTAACATGAATGAACTTTTCAAGCCTGACACTTTTTTCAGAAATAAAATCAACCACGGTTGATTTGATTGATCATAAAGTTAATGTGACTGTGAGTGTGCGTATACAGGCATGGGAAAAAGCGATGCGATGCCGATGGAGAAATCCCACTTAGTTAAATTACCTCATAGTCATGCTGCATGCGCTGTTGGTCGATGAAGAATTATAATCCAAGGTTTGTCAATCATATTATGGTTTATGGTTGAAAGTAAACCATAGTAACTCAACTTTAAGAAGAGATCTGCAGTCATTGTGCTGCAGACAGTGCAGAGTGCATGAGAGCAGCTCCGCTTGCTAATTGATTTGACAGCACCTGCTCTAATATAGGCCTAAATCAAACTTTATTTATATAGCACATTTAAAACAATAGAAGCTGACCAAAGTGCTGTAGGCCTACAGGCTGAAACAAGTGGAGCATCACAAGGGTAGTTACATAATTACAATAATACGATCGGGTGCAATTAAATGCCAAAGAGAAAAGGTGTGTTTTCAGTAGAGATTTGGTCTGGGTCTGTAGGAGCTGCTCTGCTGCATGGGAGTTCACAGTGATGGAACAGGTCAGTTTTCAGACAAGAAAAAAAAAAGATATCTCTGGCAACGGCAAAATCAGTTCTCCGCATCGCCAAAATAAATCTATAGGCCTAGTTTCATTCATGCCATTATACTCAGCCTATGCACAACGATTGTTTTAATTCAAAGTTGTATAGCTATTCTGTGAAATGCTTATTGTCATTCCGTGTATCTACAAGCTCCAAGCGTCCACACACAGCGCATGAGATTGCAGATCTTTGAATTTTCCATGTGAATCCAAGTATAGGTAAAACACTGCCAGGCTCCACAAGGTTCTCAGCGTAATGACGCATCGATAAAAGTTGGGATTTCACTGGTGGCATTTTTCAGGCAATACTCAACAGATTGTTATAATTCCAAGTGATCTATAATCTGTGAAGTTTATATTTTCATTTGGGTGTAAGTAATGTTTTTATGACTTGTCACACATGGTAGCCTATATTTAATGTCCACTGAGCTGTGGTGCGCTTGCCTACACTCAATTAGGGATTTTCCCAGCGGTCATTTTCACTCTCGTGTAGCCTACAACCTTTATTCAAATAGGGTATTTTAAAATGCAACCACACTTTGGATTTATTTCTCCTGGGACTGCAGCTGCAGCTGCACTTGTTCAGTTGACTTCCTATGTTAACACGGGGGGAAGAGGAGGCGTTGCGTGGTGCTGCGAGGTGCCAGCATGGCTCGCGGACCAAATGGGCCGTCTCGCGTACCAAAAGTGTCCGCTTTTTTTTATATGACTATTCAATGTTGTATTTCAAAATCGATTCCCTTTCCGTATCGATTGAACGTCGGATTTAATCAATTTTTTTGGGTCAGCCCTAGTTCAGAACCATACAGAGATATGGCGTTTCATTGGTCAGGTTGAAAATGAGCTGAGGTCAATGAAATGAAATATAAATGAAATCTTTATGTTCGTGTCATGTTTATATAATATTTATGTTGGTGTCATGGGTTAGGGTCACTAACCCTAACCCATGGGTTATGTGTTGTTTTTTATCATTAATAGAAGGTATAATGACTAATGCAATGTTATAACTTAATGTGTTTTTCATCAGGTTGAAAATGAGCTGAAGTCGATCTGTTGTGACATCCTGGATGTTCTGGACAAACACCTCATACCTGCTGCCGACACGGGGGAGAGCAAGGTCTTCTACTACAAAATGTAAGTCCTAAACCCTTAACCATAACCCCTAAACCCTTAACCATAACCCCTAAACCCTTAACCATAACCCCTAAACCCTTAACCATAACCCCTACACACTTCTCTAAAACACCCTGGACAACGCTCCACACGTCCCAGACTCTTCTCCCTTCTCTAAAACACCCTGGACAACGCTCCACACGTCCCAGACTCTTCTCCCTTCTCTAAAACACCCTGGACAACGCTCCACACGTCCCAGACTCTTCTCCCTTCTCTAAAACACCCTGGACAACGCTCCACACGTCCCAGACTCTTCTCCCTTCTCTAAAACACCCTGGACAACGCTCCACACGTCCCAGACTCTTCTCCCTTCTCTGAAACACCCTGGACAACGCTCCACACGTCCCAGACTCTTCTCCCTTCTCTAAAACACCCTGGACAACGCTCCACACGTCCCAGACTCTTCTCCCTGCTCTACAACACCCTGGACAACGCTCCACACGTCCCAGACTCTTCTCCCTTCTCTAAAACACCCTGGACAACGCTCCACACGTCCCAGACTCTTCTCCCTTCTCTGAAACACCCTGGACAACACTCCACACGTCCCAGACTCTTCTCCCTTCTCTGAAACACCCTGGACAACGCTCCACACGTCCCAGACTCTTCTCCCTTCTCTAAAACACCCTGGACAACGCTCCACACGTCCCAGACTCTTCTCCCTTCTCTGAAACACCCTGGACAACGCTCCACACGTCCCAGACTCTTCTCCCTGCAACGGGTCGGATACGCTGTGGGTACCCGAGTTTGACGGGTGGGACAAAATATACCTTTATAAATTAAACGGGTACAGGCGGAACGCAACGCAACGCGGGTGGGTGACCTTTTTTAATCAGCGGACCCGCACTGCACAATGTTATAAAAAGCAGCTGAGCTGGAGGTTTTCTCAACAGCGGAGAGACGAGTTAAATCCGTCACATGCTCAAAGGAATCGCCAGTGATGTCACATCACTGCCGATTCCTTCATAATGGCGTTCTGACTCTGCTGCTGTTCTACTTCCTTGTTGCATACAAGGAAGCTCTGAGAAGGAAGAGACGTGGTCACGTGACCGGGCTGCGCCGTGACACTTTCATGGGAGCCAAACGACCCGGAGGTTTGGCAGAATGCACTGGAGTCAATGAACAAAGAACACACGCGTAAGAGTTGTGGAGTTTGTGCTTGAAATGTACTGTAATTCTGCAAGCTGTAGCACATGCGCAGACGCCCTCTAGGCTGCACACAGAAGCCCGTCTGCTGCCCTGTAATTGGCTGCATGGCAGCGAATCAGACACCATGTCCTTTTTTTGGGGGGAACGCCGTCAAAACACGACAACATAGACATAGAATACCTAGATGGAGCACACAGCCTTGCGTGTCATCAGGCCTCCTGCATGAATTCATTTAGAAGCAACGCCGTTTCTCCTAAAGCCTTTTTTAAAAATAAAAATGTCGTAATTAAATTAATATTTTTTTTATCTCGG
>NC_137870.1:149007-174007 GCF_963924005.1 Protomyctophum bolini | reverse complement strand
GACAGAGCATGCAGGTATGGACTACACTACCCATAATGCACCACTGTCTCCTACACTACACTACCCATAACACACCACTCACCCCTACACTACACTACCCATAATGCACCACTCACCCCTACACTACACTACCCATAACGCACCACTCACCCCTACACTACACTACCCATAATGCACCACTCACCCCTACACTACACTACCCATAATGCACCTCTCACCCCTACACTACACTACCCATAACGCACCACTCACCATAATCCACAACTTCAATCACTTCATATCATCGGGGGTGTTTCGGCAACATGTTGCTACTTCAGTTACATCCAACATGCCGCCTGGTGCACCTTGTCCTGTCTCCCCCTGGTGGACAGGTTGGTTTATTAACAGAATGTGTCTCTGTCTCCCCCTGGTGGACAGGTTGGTTTATTAACAGAATGTGTCTCTGTCTCCCCCTGGTGGTCAGGTTGGCCAAGGCAGCGTTTGATGACGCCATCGCAGAACTGGACACGCTAAGTGAAGAAAGTTACAAGGACTCAACGCTCATCATGCAGTTGTTACGAGATAACCTGACGCTATGGACGAGTGATATGCAGGGAGACGGTTAGTATCTACTCTATCTAGATCTATGATAACCTGACGCTATGGACGAGTGATATGCAGGGAGACGGTTAGTATCTACTCTATCTAGATCTATGATAACCTGACGCTATGGGAGACCGTTAGTATCTATGATATCTAGATCTATGAGATCTTGATTCATCCGATGTTCGGATGTCATTTGTGACTTTGTCTCTCATCGCTCCTGACATGTAAACGTTTCTGGTGAAAAGTAATCGGCGTGCGCTAATGCTAATAATAGCCAATCGTTACAATGGCGGTCTGCAGGCTGCTAGAGGTAAACGGCCTGTGCTAATGCTAATAACATGGCTGTCCACAGGCTGCTAGACGTAAATGCTAATGCTAATAACATGATGTCTGTAGGCTGCTAGAGGTAAATGCTAATGCTAATAACACCATGACATCTCTCATAAAAACTTCATTTTTTGACTTAAAAGAAATGTACTACGATTATTTGTCTGTATAGGTCCAAAGTTAGACGTTTTTGTGCATTTTGAACAAAGTTCCTGGGAGGAGATACTTGTTGTTCGGCATGAGGAGACACAATATGTGTATCAAAGTGTCATTGCTAACGGTCAAACGGTTCATGAGATATTCACGTTCAAAGTTTGCATTTTCAATTGAGTGCTATAGCGCCACCCTTTGGCCAATGGTCATGGGCTTCGCATAGTCATCGTTTGGCATGGCCCTCTACCAGATTACCGTTTCGCGGAAAACCGACTGCACCGTTCAGTCAGAACTGAACCGACTGCACCGTTCAGTCAGAACTGAACCGACTGCACCGTTCAGTCAGAACTGAACCGACTGCACCGTTCAGTCAGAACTGAACCGACTGCACCGTTCAGTCAGAACTGAACCGACTGCACCGTTCAGTCAGAACTGAACCGACTGCACCGTTCAGTCAGAACTGAACCGACTGCACCGTTCAGTCAGAACTGAACCGACTGCACCGTTCAGTCAGAACTGAACCGACTGCACCGTTCAGTCAGAACTGAACCGACTGCACCGTTCAGTCAGAACTGAACCGACTGCACCGTTCAGTCAGAACTGAACCGACTGCACCGTTCAGTCAGAACTGAACCGACTGCACCGTTCAGTCAGAACTGAACCGACTGCACCGTTCAGTCAGAACTGAACCGACTGCACCGTTCAGTCAGAACTGAACCGACTGCACCGTTCAGTCAGAACTGAACCGACTGCACCGTTCAGTCAGAACTGAACCGACTGCACCGTTCAGTCAGAACTGAACCGACTGCACCGTTCAGTCAGAACTGAACCGACTGCACCGTTCAGTCAGAACTGAACCGACTGCACCGTTCAGTCAGAACTGAACCGACTGCACCGTTCAGTCAGAACTGAACCGACTGCACCGTTCAGTCAGAACTGAACCGACTGCACCGTTCAGTCAGAACTGAACCGACTGCACCGTTCAGTCAGAACTGCAATTTCTGGCGGAAGAAGAAGAAGAAAAAGATAAAACAATAAGTGACCAAAGTCACTTCGTGACTTCTTGGTCCCTTAATAAAAGGTGAAATGTCGCCCCCTGCAGGAGAAGAACAGCAACAGAACAAAGAGGCTCTGCAAGACGTGGAGGATGAGAACCAGTGAGACTCAATGCCCCGCCCCCTCCTCGTCGTCATGACGGCAAGCTCCTCCCACCTACCTCCCCGTGACTCCTCCCACCTCCTCAGCAGACTCCGTAGACCAATCGGGGTCGACTACGGAGGTTTATCAAGTGAATTATTTTCCCTTTTTTTTTAGTTTTTTTTTTCTTTTTTTATCCCTTTAATTCATTTCAATTAAATAAATAAATACCACTTAATTAATTGAGTCTTTGGAAAGGAGCCAAGTCCATGTCTCTGCACACACCCGCGCGCGCGCACACACACACACACACACACACACCCGCGCGCACACACACACACACACACACGGCGTGCTTCTCAAAAACCTGTTTGTTGTCATTACTGTATCAGGGTTTTAGTTTTGCTTTTTTTTTTTTTTTTCTCAATATTTTTATCGGTTGCTGGATGTTTTGATCCATCTGGATGGTTGGTGTATTTTGAGAATTTCTTTTTCTTAATGTAATTAAAAAACAGAAAATTAACTTTTATTACTGATATGTCGGTGTGTTAGTTTATGGGAGCGGTTTTATCTCTGCGTTTAGTTCAAATGGGTTACGGTTGGGTCCTAACCCTAGGGTTAAAACCTGACCTTAACCTTTAGGGTTAAAACCTGACCCCATTCTGTGCGGGAACCCCTTTTAAGCATTATGTTATACTTTAGCTATTGAAAAATAGCAGATCTACAAGCTCATCAAATAAAACACCAAAAGGGGTTCTCACCCAGGATGGGGTCAGGTCTTAACCCTAACCACTAGGGTTAAGACCTGACCCTAAACGGTTGGGTTCCCTACCGGTTAGGGTTTAATCTTAACCCTAAAGGGTTGGGTTTGGTTAGGGAGCCTAACAGTTAAGGGTTATCTCTGTGTTTAGTTCAAATGAAATGTCGGAATGCCGGGGGGGAGGGGGGTGACAAATCGAAAAGAAAAAAAAAAGTGCCCTTTTTTGTTAATTTTAGTTTTTCGGAGGAAAGTTGGCAAAGTTTTGGTGATATCCATGTAGTAGTATATATGTATGGAGATATATATATATATATATATATATATATATATATATATATATATATATATCCCCACGTAGTAACGGGCGAAGAGGTTTTGCTAAACTTTTCATCTTGTTTTTTGTTTTTGTTCGTCTCTGTACTGTAAACCTTTGTGCTGAAATACTGTAAGACTCTTGTGTGCAACACAACAGATATATATATATATATATATATATATATATATATACACATACATACATACTGTGCAACATAGCGTGCTGAATGAAGGCTGGTGTATTTTTTTTTAAACCACTGAAAAAACAGAACGTAATTTGGGACTTCCACCTTCCGTTCACGCTGAGTTGCGGACGCCGTACTTGGTCTGCTCTTTTTGGGGTTTCTCTCACACCCCCCCGATCTCCTCCTCCTAGAAATAGACCTCCTGAATCGTCCAAACAGGAGGGAAACGTTAAAAGGCAAAACGCAACAAAAATTGGCCGTAGAAAAAAATAATCAAATCTATATATAAATATATCTGGTTTCCCAGTAAATCTATATATAAATGTAGCTGGTTTCAGTAAATCTATATATAAATTCATCAGGTTTCCCAGTAAATCTATATATGAATTTATCTGGTTTCAGTAAATCTATATATAAATTCATCTACTTTCCCAGTAAATCTATATATGAATTTATCTGGTTTCAGTTGCTTGCATGAGTTGACAAATATATTTCTGCTGCTTTCCCTCATAACTAACTATTTCTTTTGTCCGTTTCTCTTTGTTTCATTGTGTCTAAACTACTGGATATGTGAGTGATGCCACAGACAGGTGAAACACAGCATGAATTAACATTAAAAACAATCTAAATTAAACATTAAAACAAAAGCTCTCGCGTCACGTCTCTTCATTGTAGCTCGGCCTTTAAACAACTGTATATCTGTAGATATCTATAGTTTATACTCGGTGTAACATCTATAACTAGTTTATACTCATAGTTTAACATCTATAACTAGTGTTTTATATAGATGTTGGGTTCTTATCTTACGTATGATCCTAGATGACTGTTTCTATGTTTATATATGCTACTGTTAGACTGATGTTAGGTTCTTGTTTTACGTATTATACTAGACTGTCTATGTGATGTATTACCATGTGTTCTTGTTTACTGTAAGTCTAGACTGGATTAAGTGTGTCTGATAAATTACACTGTAAATTGTTAACTAGTGCAGCTGGCCTGGTATGGTCATGTGACAAGATATAGCCTACCTCCCTCTCAAAGAGGGACGAGTTGGGACGGTTGGGGCCCTATTTTCACCTACAGGGGACGAGTTGGGGCCCTATTTTCACCTACAGGAGACGACTTGGGGCCCTATTTTCACCTACAGGGGACGAGTTGGGGCCCTATTTTCACCTACAGGGGACGAGTTGGGGCCCTATTTTCACCTACAGGAGACGAGTTGGGGCCCTATTTTCACCTACAGCTGAAGACCCAGACTGCCCAAGCATCCTCATTGACATCTCTACCCCCTAGAGGCCATGGGACAACATCGCTAAGACCCCCTAGGCCATGGGATGTCATCGCTACGACCCCCTGGGCCATGGGACGAGTGAGTGAGAAAGTATTAAACTATAACGTCAGCAAGATGTCTAATAATTATATTGGTCATGTTTAATTATTCTGTGAAACAGCACCACCCTGTGGTACCCCAGGGATTCTTATTGTCATGTTTGCCTTGTGCTTGCAATTAGATACAACATATATTTCAGCTGTGCTCAGTCAGTCAGCCAGTCAGTCAGTCAGTCAAATGTCTTCAGCTCCAGTGTACTGCTGTTTGTGTCTTCTCTTGGGCTAAAAGCAGTGTCTGTGAGACATTTGATTGTTGATTTTATGATGGCAGGTTATTTTATGTTTCATGTTTTACAATCGGCTTAAGTGATTTGTACTCTGTAGATTAGCTCTGTTTGTTTGACACATGCTTTCTGTATTGTTGCGAACGCAGTGAGCACTTACTATGAGACCTAGCAGATCATGTCTGTGTGTGTGTGTGTCTGTCTGTCTGTCTGTCCGTGTGTCTGTCCCGCTATCCAAATATGGAGTGTGTTGCATCAGCAATCACTCAGCTCCATACATGGGCACAAAAGGGGCAAGGTCCACTCAGCTCCATATATGGGCACAAAAGGGGCCAGTGATTTGTTTGTTGTGGACCTGGCCCCTTTTGTGCCCATATATGGAGCTATACGTCCAAAACCCAAATATGTACGAGCTGCGTTCGCTTCCCGCGTTTGCGCGTCTTACTCGTAACAGTAATTCGGAATGTTTGTATTTTGTTGACCAGTAAAACTTAATAAAGCCTTCTCTGTGGAGTTTGTTGGGAGATGTTTAGCTAGTGAGGATAGCTGTCATCCTCAGCTAGTGAGGATAGCTGTCATCCTCAGCTAGTGAGGCAATTATGATATAATTATATGCTAATGATGCAAATTATATAGATATTCCACTGTTAGGTTCTTAGCTTATAAATGTATGATTGTTTCTATGTATGTGATGTATTTTATCACCATGTGTTCTTGCTTACTGTAAATCTCTGGATTAAGAGCGTCTGATAAATGACCATTGTAAATCGTAAGACATTACATTACTAGTAGTTCTGGCTCTGTGGGCAGGTGTAGTTCTGGCTCTGTGGCAGGTGTAGTTCTGGCTCTGTGGGCAGGTGTAGTTCTGGCTCTGGCAGGTGTAGTTCTGTCTCTGTGGCAGGTGTAGTTCTGGCTCTGTGGGCAGGTGTAGTTCTGGCTCTGTGGCAGGTGTAGTTCTGGCTCTGTAGGCAGGTGTAGTTCTGGCTCTGTGGCAGGTGTAGTTCTGGCTCTGTGGGCATGTGTAGTTCTGGCTCTGGGCAGGTGTAGTTCTGGCTCTGTGGCAGGTGTAGTTCTGGCTCTGTGGGCATGTGTAGTTCTGGCTCTGTGGGCAGGTGTAGTTCTGGCTCTGTGGCAGGTGTAGTTCTGGCTCTGTGGGCAGGTGTAGTTCTGGCTCTGTGGCAGGTGTAGTTCTGGCTCTGTGGGCAGGTGTAGTTCTGGCTCTGTGGGCAGGTGTAGTTCTGGCTCTGTGGGCAGGTGTAGTTCTGGCTCTGTGGGCAGGTGTAGTTCTGGCTCTGTGGCAGGTGTAGTTCTGGCTCTGTGGCAGGTGTAGTTCTGGCTCTGTGGGCAAGTGTAGTTCTGGCTCTGTGGGCAGGTGTAGTTCTGGCTCTGTGGGCAGGTGTAGTTCTGGCTCTGTGGCAGGTGTAGTTCTGGCTCTGTGGCAGGTGTAGTTCTGGCTCTGTGGGCAGGTGTAGTTCTGGCTCTGTGGGCAGGTGTAGTTCTGGCTCTGTGGCAGGTGTAGTTCTGGCTCTGTGGGCAGGTGTAGTTCTGGCTCTGTGGGCAGGTGTAGTTCTGGCTCTGGGGCAGGTGTAGTTCTGGCTCTGTGGGCAGGTGTAGTTCTGGCTCTGTGGGCAGGTGTAGTTCTGGCTCTGTGAGCAGGTGTAGTTCTGGCTCTGTGGGCAGGTGTAGTTCTGGCTCTGTGGCAGGTGTAGTTCTGGCTCTGTGGCAGGTGTAGTTCTGGCTCTGTGGCAGGTGTAGTTCTGGCTCTGTGGCAGGTGTAGTTCTGGCTCTGTGGGCAGGTATAGTTCTGGCTCTGTGGCAGGTGTAGTTCTGGCTCTGTGGGCAGGTGTAGTTCTGGCTCTGTGGGCAGGTGTAGTTCTGGCTCTGTGGGCATGTGTAGTTCTGGCTCTGTGGCAGGTGTAGTTCTGGCTCTGTGGGCAGGTGTAGTTCTGGCTCTGTGGCAGGTGTAGTTCTGGCTCTGTGGCAGGTGTAGTTCTGGCTCTGTGGGCAGGTGTAGTTCTGGCTCTGTGGGCAGGTGTAGTTCTGGCTCTGGGGCAGGTGTAGTTCTGGCTCTGTGGGCAGGTGTAGTTCTGGCTCTGTGGGCAGGTGTAGTTCTGGCTCTGTGGGCAGGTGTAGTTCTGGCTCTGTGAGCAGGTGTAGTTCTGGCTCTGTGGGCAGGTGTAGTTCTGGCTCTGTGGCAGGTGTAGTTCTGGCTCTGTGGCAGGTGTAGTTCTGGCTCTGTGGCAGGTGTAGTTCTGGCTCTGTGGCAGGTGTAGTTCTGGCTCTGTGGCAGGTGTAGTTCTGGCTCTGTGGGCAGGTGTAGTTCTGGCTCTGTGGCAGGTGTAGTTCTGGCTCTGTGGGCAGGTGTAGTTCTGGCTCTGTGGGCAGGTGTAGTTCTGGCTCTGTGGGCATGTGTAGTTCTGGCTCTGTGGGCATGTGTAGTTCTGGCTCTGTGGGCAGGTGTAGTTCTGGCTCTGTGGCAGGTGTAGTTCTGGCTCTGTGGCAGGTGTAGTTCTGGCTCTGTGGGCAGGTGTAGTTCTGGCTCTGTGGGCAGGTGTAGTTCTGGCTCTGTGGCAGGTGTAGTTCTGGCTCTGTGGGCAGGTGTAGTTCTGGCTCTGTGGCAGGTGTAGTTCTGGCTCTGTGGGCAGGTGTAGTTCTGGCTCTGTGGCAGGTGTAGTTCTGGCTCTGTGACAGGTGTAGTTCTGGCTCTGTGGGCAGGTGTAGTTCTGGCTCTGTGGCAGGTGTAGTACTGGCTCTGTGGGCATGTGTAGTTCTGGCTCTGTGGCAGGTGTAGTTCTGGCTCTGTGGGCAGGTGTAGTTCTGGCTCTGTGGCAGGTGTAGTTTTGGCTCTGTGGGCAGGTGTAGTTCTGGCTCTGTGGCAGTGCTGCTGGAAAAGGAAGATCGGCATCAACATAAAGCTGGTCAATTGTACGGAGGCACACAGCGCTGTAAAATATCAGAATAGACGGTTGTGTTGAGACTCTGGACATGGGTTAGGGTTAGGGAGAGAGACACAGAGAGAGAGACAGAGAGAGAGAGAGAGTTGAGACTCTGGACATGGGTTAGGGTTAGGGAGAGAGACACAGAGAGAGACACAGAGAGAGAGTTGAGACTCTGGACATGGGTTAGGGTTAGGGAGAGAGACACAGAGAGAGAGAGAGACAGAGAGAGAGAGAGAAAGAGAGAGAGTTGAGACTCTGGACATCACAAAACACAGTGATGATTTAGGCCGTGGGTGAACATTTTCCCACCCTAGTTCTGAAAGGGGGTGGGACTGCGACGCTTTATAGAGCACCGCAGTCCCGCCCCCTCTCAGAAAAACGAGTGGCCCAGGAAATGAAACCCCAATGCATTCTCCCATCGGCACTTCTAATATAATTTATTTAAAGACGGTTACGCCGCGGACAAAGCCAACTCGGATCGTGACAAATCATGACAATGAACACAATGTTTTGGGCCGATCAAATCATTAGAAAGAAGAAAAGAAAGTCAGGAGACAACACTATTTGTTTTGTTTTTCGTCTTATAAATTATTTGATCGGCCCAAAACATTGTGTTCATTGTCATGATTTGTCACGATCCGAGTTGGCTTTGTCCGCGGCGTAACCGTCTTTAAATAAATTATATTAGAATTATATTAGAAGTGCCGATGGGAGAATGCATTGGGGTTTCATTTCCTGGGCCACTCGTTTTTCTGAGAGGGGGCGGGACTGCGGCGCTCTATTGCCCTTGGAGGAAGAGAGAATCACCTGTCAGCGTTTGCATACCATGTCAACAGTGTACCTGCAGTATTTGAACGTCTGAGCAGGATGGGGATCACCACCGTGACCACACATGCTAATCAGTCAGCACTCTGTGGAGCAGACGTACGTGCATTAAAAGCTCAAATAGAAAATGGCGGCACTTCACAGGAGAGCATATAGACCGATTCCGTAGCGGGTCTCATGGTCGCAGCCTACGTATTTCCTGTAGGCGGACTCGACGTAGCTGCGGGGTTTAAACCCTCACCAGGCGCACCTCTTCCACTACAGTGGACGGCAGAGTGACTGATGTTAGTTTGCCTCAAACTTTACTCCTTTACCTGCTTTTTTACTAACACTAACATTACAAAGATGCCCAGAACATCGATATGAACCTGTGTATAGTTTATGGCTGCTCCAACAGTAGTGGCAACATAAAAAAAAACAAAAAACGGAATGTCTAATATCCACCGCGGTGGCTGAGACCAGAGCCATTGAGTAATGGTTGAGACGAAGCAGTGAAAGATACATAACGCCAGTCTTACCCAATACCAAATCTTTCTGTTTTATTAACACAAGGCTGCTGTACGTTATACCTGATACTTTAAATGCTTAGTATGAGGTATAAAATACAGCAGCCTTGTGTTCATAAAACAGAAAGATGGGGTATTGGGTAAGACTGAAATTATGTATCTTTCAGGACCTTTCACTGCTTTGTCTCAACCATTACTCAATGGCTCTGGTCTCAGCCACCGCGGTGGATATTTTGACATTCCGTATTTATTTATTTTTTATGTTGCCACTACTGTTGGAGCAGCCATAAACTACACAGGTTCATCTCGATGTTCTGGACATCTTTGTAATGTTAGTGTTAGTAAAAAAGCAGGTAAAAGAGTAAAGTTTGAGGCAAACTAACATCAGTCACTCTGCCGTTCACTGTAGTGGAAGAGATGCGCCTGGTGAGGGTTTATCCCCGCAGCTACGTTGAGTCCGCCTACAGGAAATACGTAGGCTGCGACCATGAAACCGCTACGGAATCGGTCTATAGGAGAGCCAACTACTCCACGTTTCAGTGTTCAGTCAGACAGTTTTCTGAATCTGAGATGTCAGACCTGGGGGTAGGTTTTCTAGGAATCGGGTTAAATGATGATATATATAATAACACCAACCCTCCCAATGTCTCCTCCAAGGTCTTCTCCTCCACCTGCTGTCTGTGCAGAGGGCAACACAACAAGACAAACCCTCCTGTTCTCTCCTCCACCTGCTGTCTGTGCAGAGGGCATCACAGCAAGACAAACCCTCCTGTTCTCTCCTCCACCTGCTGTCTGTGCAGAGGGCATCACAGCAAGACAAACCCTCCTGTTCTCTCCTCCACCTGCTGTCTGTGCAGAGGGCAACACAGCAAGACAAACCCTCCTGTTCTCTCCTCCACCTGCTGTCTGCGCAGAGGGCGACACAGCAAGACAAACCCTCCTGTTCTCTCCTCCACCTGCTGTCTGTGCAGAGGGCGACACAGCAAGACAACCCCTCCTGTTCTCTCCTCCACCCGCTGTCTGTGCAGAGGGCGACACAGCAAGACAAACCCTCCTGTTCTCTCCTCCACCTGCTGTCTGTGCAGAGGGCGACACAGCAAGACAAACCCTCCTGTTCTCTCCTCCACCTGCTGTCTGTGCAGAAGGCAACACAGCCACACCACCAACCCTCCCATTGTCTACTCTCCAGCACACCCTCATATTCTGTTATAATGGACAACCTCGATTTCTTTGTACGTGTACACCACCAAACAGCCACAAACCCTAATAAATCCATTCACTGAACTCACCATACTGTAGTGGAGGGCAGGATTCCGATCTTGAGGACTATGACCTTTCCAACTCCCTGCCTAATGTTGATACCCAGAAAGTCTTGCGTCGGGACTTTATAGTACTTGCCAGCAGGATTATCTGCAAACATCTATCAGCATTCAAGCCTTTCTCCTCAGTTCTAACATCTATCAGCATTCAAGCCTTTCTCCTCAGTTCTAACATCTATCAGCATTCAAGCCTTTCTCCTCAGTTCTAACATCTGTCAGCATTCAAGCCTTTCTCCTCAGTTCTAACATCTATCAGCATTCAAGCCTTTCTCCTCAGTTCTAACATCTATCAGCATTCAAGCCTTTCTCCTCAGTTCTAACATCTATCAGCATTCAAGCCTTTCTCCTCAGTTCTAACATCTATCAGCATTCAAGCCTTTCTACTCAGTTCTAACGTCAATGCTAAGTCTTGAAAACTATCAGAATTTAGAAGAAAAAATAAATCATTTCGACGTCAGGCCTAAGCCACTGCGGCAACCACACTCTGCAATTTTTTTAAATTGCGACCTCTACGAGGTTGTCTAGTTTTGATTTGTTGTTTGGTGGAGGAGATGTCATGTGCTCATCGATATGATAATCGGCATAGTTTCACTGTAATTATATGGCCCTGCCACCCATTGTCTAAAAACCCCATACTGTAAGGCGTTGTTTTGATTTAGGAACGGTGCAGGAATTTGGCCTTCGAAGCAAGCCAGAGCTTCTTTGTAGATTGTTGCCTTAGCAACGCCAGCTGTCTCTGACAAGCCTCTGTGTCGTCCCGGAATATAATTAAGTAACTACAAATCATTCTAAGACTACATATCCCACATTGAATCATTTCCACTGCAGTCCGTGTGCCACGTACTCTGTACACCATTTTGAGTAACAAGGTATATATACTGTCGCCCATCTTGGGGCGACAGAGAGAGAAACATTTAGGATCGGTCCTGAGGGATCTCGGGACCGGTCCGATCTAATTGTAAATAATTATTGCTGCATGTTAATCTAATTTCTTATCTCTCTGGGAACAAACAAATGAAATGACTAAAACCCCATCTGGTCTGGAAATCCTTTCTTTGGTGGAACAATATCTAATCTTTGCATTCATCTAAGGTAACATTTTGGTATTTAACAGGTTATACTCCTAAAGTATCATTGTCTACATTACATTTCCCTTGGAAAGTATTCTGTCTAAGCTCCGGTAAAACTAAGTATATATATTGTAATTCGAGTACTTTCCAATAAGTATTTATACGGCTCCGGTATTATGGCCGGAGCCCCGCAGCTCGAGCTATTGAAGTCTTATCAGTTTACAGTAATTATACAGTCCTTCCCAGTCTCTAGATATTTTTTACAGATTTATATCTATCAGTCTCCACCATGCAGGCTGAAGGCATGGGGAGAGAGTAGACTAGTTGTCTCCACCAGGCTGAAGGCATGGGGAGAGAGTAGACTAGTTGTCTCCACCAGGCTGAAGGCATGGGGAGAGAGTAGGCTAGTTGTCTCCACCATGCAGGCTGAAGTTATGGCCCATAACCCTAACCCTAACATAGAAGTCATCAGGGTCAGGGTTAGAGTAACCCTAACCCTGACCCTGAGCCACAGTCTCTCTCTGTTAGGGTCAGGGTTAGAGTAACCCTAACCCTGACCCTGAGCCACAGTCTCTCTCTGTTAGTAAAGTGGACGTCTCTCTAAACCGAACCCTAACATATAAAGTAATTGTGCTTCAGAGTCACTGTGTTTGTTTTAAAGGTTAAACCTGTAATCATTAATGTTCACAGTTTCTGCACCTGGTAAGATATTAAACACCTCTCCTATGCACGCACGCACACACACACACACACACACACACACACACACACACACACACACACAAATGGCTGACACCTTGGTGAGAGTGTATTTTCTCGGCTATGAGTCGTTCAGAGTGTTTTAAGCTTTGTATCTTGTATTTATTTATTTGGATGGAAAGCGTCTTACTGTCCACTGGCTAGGGTTAGACTTAGTCTTAGGGTTAGTCTTAGTCTAGGTCAGGGTAGAAGCGCCTTACTTTCTACTGGATCGCTTCACGTCACGGTAAGAAAATCAATTATCTTTACATACACAAATACTTAAAGTGTTAGTTCACATGTTTAAAGTGTTAGTTCACATGTTTGTACGTAAAGCTGATAAATATAGTGGTTGTTGTAAAGGTATTCATTGATTGTCTGAGTCCCATGGTGGGAGTTCTGCTCTGGTTTTAGTGAGGATTAAGTAGTTCTGGTCATTTTGGTGGGAGTTCTGCTCTGGTTTTGGTGAGTATTCTGGTCATTTTGTATTGTTGATCTATTTCTACCATATATACTGGGTCCCTGGCTGACTGACTGGGTCCCTGACTGACTGACTGACTTGGTCCCTGACTGACTGACTGGGTCCCTGACTGACTGACTTGGTCCCTGACTGACTGACTGACTGGGTCCCTGACTGACTGACTGACTGACTGACTGGGTCCCTGACTGACTGACTGGGTCCCTGACTGACTGACTGGGTCCCTGACTGACTGACTGACTGACTGACTGGGTCCCTGACTGACTGACTGGGTCCCTGGCTGACTGGCTTTATTTTGTATTTAAAAGCTATTTATTTTTTCTATTTAAAAGGTATATATTTTCTCTCTCAGGTATTGCTCTAGTCACTATGGCTTCCCTAACGTCCTCTGACGACAACGGCACTAAGTTCAACCTGAGTGATTTGAACCACTGCGACTTTGAGGAGGACTTTAAATACATCCTGCTTCCTGTCAGCTACGCTCTGGTGTTCCTTGTGGGTCTGGGACTGAATGCTACCGCGCTGTATGTTATTCTGTTCAGAACTAAGGTAAGTATTACCAGTAACTAACCATAACGCTAACCCTAACACTAACACTAACCGTAACCTATCAGTGTAGTGTGTCTGGGACTGAACGCTACGGCGCTGTATGTTATTCGGTTCAGGACTACGGCAAGTACATTTACTCTGTATGTTATTCTGTTCAGAACTAATGTAAGTATTACCAGTAACTAACCCTAACGCTAACCCTAACCTGTAAGCTGTCAGTGTAGTGGGTTGGGACTCAACGTTATTCTTTTCAGGACCCTAACCTAGTCAGAATATAATTGACCTGTTCTGACATTCCAGATGTTGATCCTTCCCCATCCATCCTTCCTCTTCGATGTCTCCCTTTTGACTGATTCCTGTCCATTTAACCTCTAGATCGCAATAAATGTTTCATTGTTTATCAATACATGTTTTATTTATTATTGCATGTTTTATTGTTTAGCTGAATCCCTCTACAGTGTTTATCTTCAACCTCTCAGTGTGTGACACATTAAAACATGTTGTATTGTTATATTTACAGAGATGGAATCCGTCCACCATATTTATATTCAACCTGTCAGTCTGTGACTGTACATTAATAATGTTGTATTGTTCTCCTACAGAGATGGAACCCGTCCACCATCTTCATGTTCAACCTGTCAGTCTGTGACTCTCTCTACATCCTCACGCTGCCGTTCCTCATCTATTATTACGCTGATGAGAACGACTGGCCGTTCACTGAGCCGCTGTGTAAACTCATACGCTTCCTGTTCTACTCCAACCTTTACGGTAATCTACCTATCTATACGCTGTCTGTCTGTCTGTCTGTCTGTCTGTCTGTCTGTCTGTCTGTCTGTCTGTCTGTCTGTCTGTCTACTTACCTAACCCAACCTATCTACCTTCGTACCTCTGTGTAAACTGATACGCTTCCTGTTCTACTCCAACCTTTACGGTAACGCAAATCAAATCATATTACAGCGTACATGTTCGATCAATTATTCCATCAAAACAAACGGCATAAACAATATTAGTTTGCCTATCCGCTCCCTCCACTGGCTCCAGGTCGAGCCATTATGGTACTGTAAAAAGGTAATAGGTAAAAAGTAATGTAATACACCATAATCAACACTAACACTTTAATTTAGATCACACCCAAATCAAATCATACAAATACGTGTTCAATCAATCATTCAATCAAAGCAAACGGCATAAACAATATTAGTTTGCCTACTACTACTAAAAAACAACGTCTAAGTTACTGTGGCGCAGAATGGCAGTGCCACACTGCCATTCTGTTACTGTGGAGCGTGCCACACTGCCATTCTGTTATTGTGTAGCGTGCCACACTGCCATTCTGTTATTGTGTAGCGTGCCACACTGCCATTCTGTTATTGTGGAGCGTGCCACACTGCCATTCTGTTATTGTGGAGCGTGCCACACTGCCATTCTGTTATTGTGTAGCGTGCCACACTGCCATTCTGTTATTGTGTAGCGTGCCACACTGCCATTCTGTTATTGTGGAGCGTGCCACACTACCATTCTGTTATTGTGGAGCGTGCCACACTGCCATTCTGTTATTGTGGAGTGTGCCACACTGCCATTCTGTTATTGTGTAGCGTGCCACACTGCCATTCTGTTATTGTGGAGCGTGCCACACTGCCATTCTGTTATTGTGGAGCGTGCCACACTGCCATTCTGTTATTGTGGAGCGTGCCACACTGCCATTCTGTTATTGTGGAGCGTGCCACACTGCCATTCTGTTATTGTGGAGCGTGCCACACTGCCATTCTGTTATTGTGGAGCGTGCCACACTGCCATTCTGTTATTGTGGAGCGTGCCATGCTGCCATTCTGTTATTGTGGAGCGTGCCACACTACCATTCTGTTATTGTGGAGCGTGCCATGCTGCCATTCTGTTATTGTGGAGCGTGCCACACTGCCATTCTGTTATTGTGGAGCGTGCCACACTGCCATTCTGTTATTGTGGAGCGTGCCACGCTGCCATTCTGTTATTGTGGAGCGTGCCACACTGCCATTCTGTTATTGTGGAGCGTGCCATGCTGCCATTCCTTGTACTTTCCCCCCACGGAGTAACCTCGCGTCTCGGAGGACAGGCCAATCAGAGGCAGGCGGGGCGTTACCATGTCTATGCTCAGTGTCGGTAGGCCAATCAGAGGCAGGCGGGCGTTACCATGTCTATGCTCGGACGTAGAATAGATGTGTTATAGTGTATTATATACAGGTTCCTGGGCGTGCGTCATAGTGTATTATAATGTCTTATAGTGCATTGCAATGTGTTTTATCATAGGTTCCATACTGTTCCTGACCTGTATCAGCGTATACAGGTTCCTGGGTGTGTGTTATCCTGTGCGTTCTCTCAGCTGGATCAGCGCCAGTCGATCCAAGACGGTGTCCGCTGTCGTCTGGATCTGTGTCCTGATTGGCCAGGCTCCTGTCCTATACTTCTCTAGAACCAAGTAATACCACTGTACTAATACAACTACTACTGTTATACTAGTACTACTGCTACTGCTACTGCTCCTACAGTATGTACCAACATCCCTATACTGTATCCAACTACTACTGTTACAAGCCGTTTTGCAATGAAGGAGATTACACACCCATCGCATCTGAAAGGATAGGGCTGCAGAGGTCTCAGTTAATTATAGTGGCACTAAGGCCAACTTAGTGCCGAGGGGCGAAGACCTGGTTACCACACTGCTCCGGGCAGCGCAACCCCCCGCGACTCGAAGACCTGGTTACCACACTGCTCCGGGCAGTGCAACCCCGCGCGACTCGAAGACCTGGTTACCACACTGCTCCGGGCAGCGCAACCCCCCGCGACTCGAAGACCTGGTTACCACACTGCTCCGGGCAGTGCAAGCCCCCGCGCCTCGAAGACGTGGCGTTAACGTGTGTAGTGTTCTGTCTGTTTTGTGATGTTTACGTGTCCTGTTTAACTTTTTACACTAAAGAAGAGCTTCTGCACATTGGGTGTTCAACCCCATCGGACTTTTTACCAACATTACTCACCCGTTCAACGGACATACTGGATATGCTAGTGAGGGGGACGGCGTTCTTCGCCAGTGCTGTACGTTGGACTAGAAGACAACGGGGAAAAAGAGGAGGTTGTCTGGTTCGCCTACGCCGGAGAGGATCGCGTCCACGTCTCCCAGGTATATTCCTTGGTAACGTGAACTCTCTACCCAATAAAATGGATGAACTCCGGCTGCTAGTTTCAAGAAGCAATGACTTTCACTCCACGGCTGTCTTCGCGTTAGTAGAGACCCATCTAACGCCGGCAGTCCCAGACGGAGCTGTACAGCTGGAAGGCTTTTCCGCGTTTCGAGCTGACAGGGACTTCGAGGCGGTTGGCAAGTCGCGTGGAGGGGGACTTTTGTTTTTTGTAAACGATCGCTGGTGTTCGGACGTGACAGTGATTCACCAACACTGTTCTACTACAATTGAATCTCTATTCATCCTTTGTCGCCCATTCTATTCTCCACGTGAGTTTAATGCGTTCATCCTCGTGTGTGTTTACATTCCTCCGGATGCTGACGTCACAGCAGCAGTAGACACACTGGCAGAACAGCTGTCAGGGGCGGAGCGTAGTTATCCGGACAGTTTTGCTGTAGTTTTGGGGGACTTCAACCAGGCTCATTTGAGTCGGGCTCTCCCCAAATACAGGCAGCAGGTCACATGCCCAACTAGGGGTGTGAACACTCTGGATCACTGCTACTGTACCATCAAGCAGGCATACCACTCTGTCCCCCGTGCTGCGCTGGGCAAAGGTGATCACCATCTCATCCATCTGATCCCTCGCTACAGGCAGAGATTAAAAATCTCTAAACCTGTAGTGCGGAACTACAGAGTTTGGTCCAGTGACGCATGTGAGCGACTCCGTGCCTGGCTGGAGAGAGCGGGCTGCGACCAGGACTATGTCGAGTGGGCGGGGCCTGAGGCTGGTAACAACCTGGATGACTACACAGACACTGTGACATCATTCATCAGTCTAGGCGAGGAAGTGTGTGTCCCACTCCGCTCCAGGAAGATCTACAACAACGACAAGCCCTGGTTCTCAGCCCAACTCAGAAGGCTAAGGACGGAGAAGGAGGTGGCCAGGCGTAGTGGTGATGTGGCTCTGTTCAGGCAAGCCAAATACAGGTTTGCCAAAGAGGTGAGGGAGGCGAAACATCGCTTCTCAGAGAGACTGCGGCAACAGCTCTCTGATGGGAATTCCTCCTCCGTCTGGAAAGGCCTCAAGACCATCACAAATTACAAGCCCAAGTCTCCACAGGCGTCTGACAACCTCCCCCTTGCTAACGAGCTCAATGAGTTCTACTGCAGATTTGAGAGAGAGCGGTTCCCCCCCACCCATGACCCCCCCCCTGCCACATCCACCATCCCCACATCCCCCCCTCTCTGTCACGGTGAGAGAGGTGAAACTGCTGCTGAGGAGCCAGAACCCCCGGAAAGCGGCCGGCCCGGATTCTGTCTCCCCCTCTGTCCTGAAGCACTGCACTGACCAGCTCGCCCCGGTGTTCACCACCATCTTCAACGCCTCGTTGGAGCTGTGTCACGTCCCAGCGTGTTTCAAGGCCTCGACCATCATTCCCGTCCCCAAGAAGGCCAAGGTCACGGGCCTTAATGATTACAGACCTGTCGCCCTGACCTCTGTGGTCATGAAGGTCCTGGAGCGCCTTGTCCTGGCTCACCTGAAGAGCATCACAGACCCTGTGCTGGACCCGATGCAGTTTGCGTACAGGGCCAATAGATCCACGGAGGACGCCGTGAACATAGCCCTGCACTACACGCTTGAACACCTCGATACTGCAGGCAACTACGCCAGGATCCTGTTCGTGGACTTCAGCTCGGCCTTCAACACGATCCTGCCATCCATCCTGGAGCACCAGCTGTCCTTGCTGCAAGTGCCGGACTCCACTCGCAGGTGGATTACGGACTTCCTTACCAACAGGTCGCAGCGGGTGAAGCTGGGGAAGAACATTTCCAGCTCCAGGTCCACCAGCACTGGCTCCCCGCAGGGCTGTGTCCTGTCCCCACTCCTGTTCTCCCTGTACACCAACAGCTGTATTTCCCTCGATCCGTCAGTTAAGCTACTGAAGTTTGCTGACGATACCACTCTGGTGGGCCTCATCTCTAAGGGGGATGAGTCGGCCTACAGGAGGGAGATCGAGCGGCTGCAGAGTTGGTGCACCAACAACAACCTGGAGCTTAATGCTCTTAAGACAGTGGAGATGGTGGTGGACTTCCGCAGGAACGCAGCCCCGCCCCCTCCCATCATGCTGGGAGACACCCCGGTGACCTCAGTGGAGTCATGCCGGTTCCTGGGCATGACAATTTCTCGGGACCTCAAGTGGGAGCTGAACATCATGGCCCTCCTGAAGAAGGCCCAGCAGAGGCTGTACTTCCTCCGACAGCTGAAAAAATTCAGGCTGCCGAGGCTCATGATGGCTCAGTTCTACACTGCCATTGTGGAGTCTATTCTCACTCACTCCATCCTCACCTGGTTCCCCGCCGCAGCTGCTAAAGACCTCACCAAGCTGCAGCGGGTGATTCGCTCTGCGGAGAGGGTGATTGGCCGCCCTCTGCCCTCCCTCAAGTCCCTGCACGACTCCAGGGCGCTGAAGAGAGCAAGGAAAATTATGGCCGACCCCTCCCACCCTGGCCACGGCCTCCTCACCATGCTCCCCTCTTGGAGAAGACTGCGGCTGCCGAAGGCTACGAAAGCCCGCCACAGACAAAGTTTTTTCCCCTCAGCTGCCAGGCTGCTCAATGACTCTGGCTTCCCTTCCACCCCTACCTCCTAGTGACACCGGCACTTTAATCACCGGCAACATTTGATGCACTATGAACTACTGTATATACCTGCACTTTATATTTATTTTCCTGCACGGTGTTGTCTTATGTCTGTCTATTTGTGAAAAAAGAATTGAATGCACTCATGTTTACGTCAAAACAAATTCCTATGTGTGTATACACAAATGGCTAATAAAGGTATCTGAATCTGAATCTGAATCTGAAGACCTGGTTACCACACTGCTCCGGGCAGCGCAACCCCCGCTCCCCCCCCCCCCCGCCTCGAAGACCTGGTTAGCACACTGCTCCGGGCAGCGCAACCTCCCTGCCTCGAAGACCTGGTTACCACACTGCTCCGGGCAGCGCAACCCCCCGCCTCGAAGACCTGGTTACCACACTGCTCCGGGCAGCGCAACCCCCCCCCCCCCCCCCGCCTCGAAGACCTGGTTACAGTACTTTATACCTGATGTAAACAATTTACAATTTACAATTTAGGCATTTAGCAGACGCTCTTAATCCAGAGCGACTTACATTAAGCAAGAACAAAAAGCATGGGAATACATCACATAAAGACATTTACATTATCCTTGTACAACCAACCAATCAAGCGTGTTTAGGCTATATAATATAATTGTACAATCCTATGCAGTAGACTATATTAATGTCTGTAGCTAACAGTAGATGGCGCTAAAGGAGTTAACATATTATATTATTAACCCTTTCAGGGACATGGGCACAGAGAGAGTTTGCTACGACACCACCAGTCCAGAACTGTTTGATGACTTCCTGTTCTACAGCTCAGCCGTTTCTGTGTTGATGTTCGCTCTGCCGTTTATCGTCGTCATGGTGTGTTATGGGTTAATGCTGAGGAAGCTGCTAAGGTAGGTTAATACATGTTGGAACATCATGGGTTAATGTTAAGGTAGGTTTATTAATGTTGGAACATTATGGGTTAATGTTAAGGTAGTAGGTTTATTAATGTTGGAACATTATGGGTTAATGTTAAGGTAGGTTTATTAATGTTGGAACATTATGGGTTAATGTTAAGATAGGTTTATTAATGTTGGAACATTATGGGTTAATGTTAAGGTAGGTTTATTAATGTTGGAACATTATGGGTTAATGTTAAGGTTAGTTAATAGTACACGGTCACACTTCTGCTGGGCTCCATGAAGAGGCCTGGTCCACGGTCACACTTCTGATGATGGGCTCCATGAAGAGGCCTGGTCCACGGTCACACTTCTGATGATGGGCTCCATGAAGAGGCCTGGTCCACGGTCACACTTCTGATGATGGGCTCCATGAAGAGGCCTGGTCCACGGTCACACTTCTGATGATGAGCTCCATGAAGAGGCCTGGTCCACGGTCACACTTCTGATGATGGGCTCCATGAAGAGGCCTGGTCCACGGTCACACTTCTGATGATGGGCTCCATGAAGAGGCCTGGTCCACGGTCACACTTCTGATGATGGGCTCCATGAAGAGGCCTGGTCCACGGTCACACTCGGCAGTCAGTTGGGGTTCATATTAGAGGTCCACAGAACTGCGAAGTGGAAGACGAAAAGAGACTACATGTTGGAACTAACATTATGCGATAATGGTGAGGAGACTGCGACTGAGGTGGGTTACTACATGTTGGAACACCAACGTTAGTTTATTTCATAGAGTTATAAATATAGAGACAGAATTCTCTATATTTAGCGTTTACAGTGAGAGTGAGACAGGTCTACTGTGTGTGTCTACAGTGAGAGTGAGACAGGTCTACTGTGTGTGTTTACAGTGAGAGTGAGACAGGTCTACTGTGTGTGTTTACAGTGAGAGTGAGACAGGTCTACTGTGTGTGTTTACAGTGAGAGTGAGACAGGTCTACTGTGTGTGTTTACAGTGAGAGTGAGACAGGTCTACTGTGTGTGTGTTTACAGTGAGAGTGAGACAGGTCTACTGTGTGTGTTTACAGTGAGAGTGAGACAGGTCTACTGTGTGTGTTTACAGTGAGAGTGAGACAGGTCTACTGTGTGTGTTTACAGTGAGAGTGAGACAGGTCTACTGTGTGTGTTTACAGTGAGAGTGAGACAGGAGGTGAGTCAGGGGGCGTGGCCTCTCAGCGGTCCAAACAGAAGTCTGTGAAGATGATCATCATCGTCCTTTCAGCCTTCATGCTGTGTTTCCTGCCTTTTCACCTGACCAGGTAAACTACTAATACTACTACTAATAGTAATACTACTACTAATCCTAATAGTAATACTACTACTAATCCTAATAGTAATACTACTACTAATCCTAATAGTAATACTACTACTAATCCTAATAGTAATACTACTAATCCTAATAGTAATACTACTACTAATAGTAATACTACTACTAATCCTAATAGTAATACTACTACTAATCCTAATAGTACTACTACTAATCCTAATAGTAATACTACTACTAATAGTAATACTACTACTAATCCTAATAGTAATACTACTACTAATCCTAATAGTAATACTACTACTAATCCTAATAGTACTACTACTAATCCTAATAGTAATACTACTACTAATAGTAATACTACTACTAATCCTAATAGTACTACTACTAATCCTAATAGTAATACTACTACTAATAGTAATACTACTACTAATCCTAATAGTAATACTACTACTAATCCTAATAGTAATACTACTACTAATCCTAATAGTACTACTACTAATCCTAATAGTAATAGTCTATAATAATAATAATAATAATAATAGTGTTTCGTCCAATAGGAGTCTGCACTACTCGTTCAGATACCTCCGACAGGTCAACCCTGACACGGTGAGTAGGGGGCGTGGCTTAATGACACAGTGAGTAGGGGGCGTGGCTTAATGACACGCTGAGTAGGGGGTGTGGCTTAATGGCACGTAAAAGGGGCGTCTGCTTCGCCAAACAGAGCGTTGTGAAGTCGACCTTCAGTCGACTCGGCAACGTTTGGACTGGCGTTCCTTTGATCTTATAGTCCTATAAGTTTATTAATATTACAACGTTATTTAGACAAAAGGTATCCTTCCTCCAAGTTGTACTGCTGGTCAAAGTGTGAATTGCAGACTTGAAAAGAAAAGAATCCAAGGCGTCTTTGGTGAAAAATTAAATGGTTAATTATAATATATTACAATGTTAATAATGTTAAATTTAAGTTTTTAATTTCTACAGGTCAGCTGCTCTCTGCTAGAAGCCTCCAGCTTTGCTTACAAGGTAACTCGTCCTCTGGCCACTAGAGGTCACTTTTTCACCATTTAATGTACTAGACCTGTGTCTGTGTATGTGCCTGCATGTGAAGACTGCAAACTGAAACACGCAATCAATTCGGCCCACTGGCAGAGCCTGATTGGTTGAGGCTGGAAATTGCACAGGTGAAAGGAGTTGGCCTCATTGGGCCTACTGGCAGAGCCTGACCAGAGCCTTTTGTGGTGGTTCTGGAGAACCGTGGGTCTGACCGACTCGACACCTGGTACTGCACTCCCTGGGTTAGGGTTAGTGTGTCGAATGTGAGGTCGGTGCATGGTGGGTCAAACGGTTCTCGGGTTACGTGCATTACAACCGTACACACACGTACGCACGCACACACGTACGCACGCACACACGTACGCACGCACACACGTACGCACGCACACACGTACGCACGCACACACGTACGCACGCACACACGTACGCACGCACACACGTACGCAGAGACGTGGCACATTATATAGTAGATTTAACATTATATATATATATATATACACTGTTTCACCTCTATAGAGCGTCGCAGTCCCTCCCCCTTTCAGAACAACGAGTGGCCCAGGAAATAAATCCCAATGCATTTGTCCCATAGGCATTTCTTAAAGTATTTATTTAAAGACGGTTACGCCGCGGACAAAGCCAACTCGGATCGTGACAAATCATGACAATGAACACAATGTTTTGGTCCGATCAAATAATTTATAAGAAGAAAAACAAAACAAATAGTGTTGTCTCCTGCCTTTATTTTCTTCTTTGTAATGATTTGATCGGCCCAAAATATTGTGTTCATTGTCATGATTTCGTCAGGCAGCCTACCTTCGTCAGGCAGCCTCTGTAGACATTTTTAAAGCTCAGCTCAAGACCCACTTCTACAACATTGCTTTTAATTGATCTTTTATTTATTTATTTTTCATATCATGAAAGGTGCTATACAAATAAAGTTTTATTATTTATTATTATTATTATTATTATTATTATTATTATGATTTGTCACGATCCGAGTTGGCTTTGTCCGCGGCGTAACCGTCTTTAAATAAATACTTTCGGAAATGCCTATGAGGAAAATGAACGGCGATTTCTTTTCCGGGTCTCTCGAGGGGGCGGGACTGCGACCATCTATAGAGGTTTGCAGTCAGTTTGCAGTCTTCACACACAGGCACATACACAGATCTCCATGTGGGACACCGGCTGACAGTGAAAACGGGTGCTATGACAACGTATATCACTAGGTTCCCAAGTTGCATCGTTCCCAAGTAGACCGGTGGCCGACTGCGACGGGCACGTACAGGTCTAGTATATCCAGTGTCCACTAGGGGCAGTGTTTCAATGTGTTGTAATGTATTTAACCCTATGCTACCATCCAGTGTCCAATAGGGGCAGTGTTTCTATGGGTTTTAATGTATTTAACCGTCCACTAGGGGCAGTGTTTAACCCTGTGCTGACCCTCCAGGTGACTCGTCCGCTGGCCAGCGCTAACAGCTGTGTTGACCCCATCCTCTACTTCCTGGCTGGACAGGATGTACGCAGCAACCTGAATAAGAGCAAGACATCAAAGAGAAACGCCAACAACACTAGCTAACTAACTATTAGCTAACTAGCTAACTAACTATTAGCTAACGATAGTGGCGATAACCAAGATATCGCTGCTCAACAAGAGAAACGGATATGTTCACTTCATGCAGATATTTTTCTATGTATTTGAAATACTGATATAGTATATAAATACTGATATACTATAATAAAGCAATAAGCCACAAGAGCTCTCAGGTTAACGTGGGTTTTATAATGGCTGAGAGGCGTCGTCTCGGAGCGATTTTATTTCGTCTTTTTTTCAAATCCTCAAAAATGATGAAAAACGGCGTGCTATAGTATGCCGTATAGTTATAGGAATGGCTGCACTTATATTGTAATAGTATTTAAAACTTACTTTGAACATGATGTTTTCCCTGTATTGTGTACATTGCCTCCATCACGTGTATTGTTGTCAAATGTCAATGTTATTTAATTGAAAGAGTTTTAGATTAATATATTTCACACAACGGCAATGGTTCTTTATTGCTTCTCATGGGCTTGTTTTTGGAGAGAAAAGGGGTGAAAACAACAAATAAATGCATTCACAATTTGCTGACTTTTTAAGAATGTTCATTACATGTTGGGGTACTTTTTTAAGCATTTCCCAGCACTAGTTTGGTACCTTTTAATTAGACAGCGTCTAAGCCTTTTGTTCTTCTACGGCCACCGTCTACTGGTAATGGCCGCCTCCATTTAGAGCCACCATGGGTCTGGACTTTTGACAGTAGGACTTCCACCTGCCTTTGGGTCTTCTGCATTCTTGTTGTTGAAGACGTGAAACCCACCGCTGCACTTGCGTATGAAGTTGCGGAGGGCATTGAAGTGTTTATTAACAGCTTGCAGAACTATTTCAAGCACAACTCAATACAAACTGTGAGTGGACGACCA
>NC_137870.1:121507-144007 GCF_963924005.1 Protomyctophum bolini | reverse complement strand
CCCTTCCACCAGGACACTAGCAGTAGCAGCAGTAGTAATAGTATTACTGTTGTTGTTGTTGTTGTTACTGCTTGTATAACTAGTACTACTACTAGGCCCAGTGTTACTAGCAGCAGTACTAGTTGTACTGTTGCTGCAGCCAGTCATAGTAGTAATAGTAGTAATGATAGTACTATTGTGTCTGCTGCTGGTAGTGTACCGCCCCATGGTACCGACACACCGGCTGCTTCTCCTCTCCTGACCCAAACCCGTGGTACCGACACACCGGCTGCTTCTCCTCTTCTGACCCAAACTCGCCGACCGATAACATTTCACTCTGCGACGGATTCAACGGCGGCACCGACCACATCGGGCTCGGACTCCGACAAGGAGGAGGAGGAGAAGAAGGAGAAGAAGGAGAAGGAGAAGAAGGAGAGAAGGAAAACGACGGGAGACTTTCCGTGCGTGGAGCGATGCGGCGCTTCACAACGGTCCAGCAACGCGTTTAGAAACACTGAGGAAGAGGAAAGTGTGTTTGTCTGTAAGAACCAAAGAACGTCCTCCTCTCTTGATCATCGTCACCACGCTGACACCTGGCCCAGCGTCACCAGGATACGACAGCTGTTCGGCGAGAGACAGACCAGCAGCAGTATTAGTATCACTAGACAGCGACAGAGTAGCGCCCGAGGAGCCGCTAGGCTAGCAGCGCCCAGACCCCATCCTTCGTCTTCTTGTTGTTCTTCTTCTGACGACAGCGATGACGGAGACTTAAAAACGGCGACATCGACAGAGGCGGGCCGTGGCGGGAAGCAGTCTGAACACAGACTTGACAGACGGGACAGTGACGGTCACAGGGCTGACAGTAGTGACGGTCACAGGGCTGACAGTAACACTGATGGTCACAGGGGTGACAGTAACAGGGCTGACAGTAGTGACAGTAACACTGATGGTCACAGGGCTGACAGTAACAGGGCTGACAGTAGTGACAGTAACAGGGGTGACGGTCAGCGGCGTCCTGACCACACTAGCCTGCCCTTGGCGGAGTTTCCGCCCCACAACACAGCCTCAGGTCCAACCAGCAGCACCAGCTGCTCTGTATCTGGAGGAGGAAGGGACGAAGGCCCCCCTAGCGTGGACTCGTACCCTCAACCTCCTGAGCCTCAGACGCTGTGCTCTGACCAGGAGGCGAGCAGCGGCAGCAGCAGGCACCGTCCAGCAGTGATTAGAGCTGACAGACCTCCTGCCGTCCCCGACGCGCTCAGGATTGCAGTTATTGGCTCACCTCCACCTCCACCTCCTCCTAGCCTGCGAGGCCCCCCTGCTGCTCCTGCTCCTGCTACCTCCTCCACCTCCTCCACCTCCTCCTCCTCCACCTCCACCTCCTCCTCCTCCTCCTCCACCTCCTCCTCTGTGTTCCAGACGACGACAGCAGCAGCAGCAGAGACTCACAGCGTGGTGGAGAAGCAGGAGGCGCGAGCAGCAGGAGCAGAGGAGGAGGACAGGAGGAGGAGGCTCCACTGTGATAGTTTACATTCCTCACATAACTCCTCCAGAGTGCCGGCCCTCTCCTCCACCTCCTCCTCCTCCACAACCACCTCCACCACCTCCTCCTCCTCTCTCCTTCCAGACTCAGATAAACGCTCTTCTCCAGGTAGGCCTGTCACGATCGTTACGTAATCACCCTTACACCCTCCAGAGAAAACGTGGGCTAAAATCCTGGATTATGTGGGCTAAAATCCTGGATTATGAGGGCTAAAATCCTGGATTATGTGGGCTAAAAGCGTTGATTATGAGGCTAAAATCCTTGATATTGCGATGAAATATGCAGGGGTTTTAGGCCCCTATGTGAGTTTTTGCGGTGAAATTGCGTTAAATTGAGAAATATGCAAACAGTTGCACAATATGTGAAATATGAGAAGTTTAAAAAATATGCGGGAAAATTGGGAAATATGAGAAAAGATCAGTTGGGAAATATGCAAACTATCTGCGCCAATGGTGCAGCGCCATTTGGCTGATTTTGCTTGAAAGTCTGCAAATCGCAATTTTCTGGAGGGTCTAATAATTGTGAATTGTTACTTAATTGCGAACGCAGTGAGCACTTACTACCAGTAAGACACGCAAGCGCGGGAAGCGAACGCAGCTCATACATATTTGGGTTTTGGACGTTGTTTGTGATTGATGCAACACACTCCATATTTGGACGTATAGCTGCTTTGGGGACTACTTATATGGTTATGGCTAAGTTAAAAACTTAACTTAAAAATAACTTAACTTAAAAAAATAATAACTTAAAAATAAATCTTAAAAAAACCCAAATATGTACGAGCTGCGTTCGCTTCCCGCGTTTGCGCGTCTTACTTGTAATTATTTGAGATAATCATCATTGTTTTCCCATCATGGTCATCATCGTTTCCATGTTGAAAAATGCTCAAACTAATATCAACAAGCAGAAATAGCTAATCTACAATCTTAAAACGCGCCACTTCGTGTCGCTATTTCCACTATCTAACTATAAATGTATAAATCTATGTCTATAAATAACGGGTATTATTAGGTCCCCAACTTGCACACAGGTCGTGTTATTTTTAAGTTTAAGTATTGTTTTAGTATATTTAAGTTTTTTGCCATATATGCCCCGTGCATTTTGTAATAACGAAGCCTAGAAGTTCAAGTTGTATTTCATACTTTCCATAAGTACAGTGCCGTGATATTTCCCCCCTAAAACATGACTACCAGGTGTTGTGATTATAAAACATGACTACCAGGTGTTGTGATTATAAAACATGACTACCAGGTGTTGTGATTATAAAACATGACTACCAGGTGTTGTGATTATAAAACATGACTACCAGGGGCCTATTTCACGAATCTTGGATTAACTAATCCAGGATATAGGCCAAAGCGAGGCTTTTTAAATCCTGATCTTTACAGCCTGGTTTATTCCGTTCCACTAAAGCCAAGCGAGGCTCAGAATTGACGGATTTGGCGAGCCGGGCTCAGCAAGCCTCGCTTACAAGCGCGTGCACGCATTCCTTGAAAAGCCATGATGCCGATCATAGATTTCTTGAGCGAGACCAATCATGAGCGAGGCGAGCAAATCTGCAGGGAGAGCTGCGGCTTTCACCGATGAGGAGCAAGAAAATCTATGATATACTAAGAGGAAGCCAACGAAATAATAAAAAAAGGGAAATACAAGCGCCATTAACAAGGCGAGGGAGAGAGCGTGGCAAAATATTGCCGACAGATTGAACGCGTAAATTGTAAAGCATATTATATATATAGGCCTATAGTCAAAGTCCATAAATATATAATTCAGTGAACCTATAGCCCCGAGTTGTGGAGGGTGAGCTATAGTTCCAAACGAGCTTAAACTTTAAGGGCACTTTCTCGAAATAGCGCACTGAGCTCATTTGTGCAATGCAAACGCCAAACGAATAGGCGAGTGCGCTCCGGATTCGGTACGATATGGAATTATATCCTACTAATCTACATGTATTATGCGCCATGAAATGTTACATTACATTAAGTCTGTCTGTCTATCTGTCTGCATGCACTGTAGTGTCACGATTGCATGGCATGGCAATACCGATTTTTCAGAATGTATTATTCCATCATAATTTGAGCCTATAAATGTCTCAAATTTGAAAGCACTATATTTCTAAAACTATGAAACATTTCAAAGATTCCTTTTCAGGCACAATTGTCCACCGTAGGATGAACCTAAATAGGTTTGAATGGGGTTTCTAGGTGTAAGTATGTAGGACTATGGGTGAAACGTTATAATGGTAATATGTTGTAAAACAATGAGTAATGGTAATATTTAGTGGTTTTCACTTTTACAAAAAAAAAATAATAATAATAATTCTTCTTAACCGTGCACTTGCACGACAGCAAACCTATTCATGGGGAACATTCACCAAAAGCAGCTGATCTACAAGCTCACAAGCTGTCATGATGTTGTGCAGCCTATATATTTTGGTTATTTGATTTTATATAGTGCTTAAATTAGTCCTTTAATGCAGACCGATACAAATAAGGCAACATAAACCCATAATAATTAAAACATCATTGGTTTGTGATCAGTTTGACTGCTTAATGAACAGTAAAGACATCAGGATTAGGTTAAACCTGGCTGTTAGCCTGGTCCGGAGCAGGCTAAGTCCAAAGCATAAATTCCCATGGTAACTTATGTAGCATCCCTTTCATGAAACCGAATCAAGCCTCAACATATCCAGGTTAACTGGTTAAGTTAATCTGGCAAGATCAACCAGCTTTCATGAAACCGGTTAAGCACTGATCCAGGATATATTAAGCCAGGATATGTGTTAAAGCCCGGCTTAATCTCTAATCCAAGTTTCGTGAAATAGGCCCCTGGTGTTGTGATTATAAAACATGACTACCAGGTGTTGTGATTGTAAAACATGACTACCAGGTGTTGTGATTATAAAACATGACTACCAGGGGCCTATTTCACGAAACTTGGATTAGAGATTAAGCCGGGCTTTAACACATATCCTGGCTTAATATATCCTGGATCAGTGCTTAACCGGTTTCATGAAAGCTGGTTGATCTTGCCAGATTAACTTAACCAGTTAACCTGGATATGTTGAGGCTTGATTCGGTTTCATGAAAGTGATGCTACATAAGTTACCATGGGAACTTATGCTTTGGACTTAGCCTGCTCCGGACCAGGCTAACAGCCAGGTTTAACCTAATCCTGATGTCTTTACTGTTCATTAAGCAGTCAAACTGATCACAAACCAATGATGTTTTCCAGATGTATTCAATTATTATGGGTTTATGTTGCCTTATTTGTATCGGTCTGCATTAAAGGACTAATTTAAGCACTATATAAAATCAAATAACCAAAATATATAGGCTGCACAACATCATGACAGCTTGTGAGCTTGTAGATCAGCTGCTTTTGGTGAATGTTCCCCATGAATAGGTTTGCTGTCGTGCAAGTGCACGGTTAAGAATAATTATTATATTATATTATTATTCTTTGTAAAAGTGAAAACCACTAAATATTACCATTACTCAATGTTTTACAACATATTGTAACGTTTCACCCACTACTAGTCCTACATACTTACACCTAGAAACCCCATTCAAACCTATTTAGGTTCATCCTACGGTGGACATGTGTGCCTGAAAAGGAATCTTTGAAATGTTTCATAGTTTTAGAAATATAGTGCTTTCAAATTTGAGACATTTATAGGCAGATAGTGGCACTTCAAAAAATCACTTTCACTTAGAAACTCCATTCACACTTTGTAAAATTCAGCTTACTGTGGAAACACATGCTGGAACTTTTTACTTTGAAATGTTTTGTAGTTTCGGAGTTATGTAACTTAAACGCCCAATGCATTCTCAATGGCAATAGCACAAACTTTGGCATGCTAAATGAACCCATGAACCTATGACCCTCACCAGTCTGGCCCCTGTCTGGAAAACAACCCCCTTCCCCAAAGGTAGCTCCCTCAGAGGAGGGAGTTATGGCCAACTATCACAATGCGACAATATCATTATGCTTACAATATTAAGAATTCTGTTTTAAGTTAATAGTAGTGGTAAAATGTAAACTATATTTTTGGGGTAGTTAATCATTCAGTCTATCCACTATTGAGAGTATGTTCTCTCTTTAATTACAGCAGCAGTATTTATTTTAGAAGCTTAAGTCCTTGTATCAGTTGGTCTTGAATAGATTAGTAAAGACAATGAGATATACAGAAGGGGGCTGTAATGCAACTATTAAGGATGCAAACTGCCTTAATACCCCATGAAGAAGAAGGATCAGTAAATCTTTGATCCACAGAAGGGGTCTAGAGACAACAAGCCAGACTGTCTATTAAGCCAGGCTTGCTGATCCCGGCTCGCCAAATCCGCCAATTCTGAGCCTCGCTTGGCTTTAGTGGAACGGAATAAACCAGGCTGTAAAGATCAGGATTTAAAAAGCCTGGCTTTGGCCTATATCCTGGATTAGTTAATCCAAGATTCGTGAAATAGGCCCCAGGTGTTGTGATTATAAAACATGACTACCAGGTGTTGTGATTATAAAACATGACTACCAGGTGTTGTGATTATAAAACATGACTACCAGGTGTTGTGATTATAAAACATGACTACCAGGTGTTGTGATTATAAAACATGACTACCAGGTGTTGTGATTATAAAACATGACTATCAGGTGTTGTGATTATAAAACATGACTACCAGGTGTTGTGATTATAAAACATGACTACCAGGTGTTGTGATTATAAAACATGACTACCAGGTGTTGTGATTATAAAACATGACTATCAGGTTTTGTGATTATAAAACATGACTACCAGGTGTTGTGATTATAAAACATGACTACCAGGTGTTGTGATTATAAAACATGACTACCAGGTGTTGTGATTATAAAACATGACTACCAGGTGTTGTGATTATAAAACATGACTATCAGGTTTTGTGATTATAAAACATGACTACCAGGTGTTGTGATTATAAAACATGACTACCAGGTGTTGTGATTATAAAACATGACTATCAGGTGTTGTGATTATAAAACATGACTACCAGGTGTTGTGATTGTAAAACATGACTACCAGGTGTTGTGATTATAAAACATGACTACCAGGTGTTGTGATTGTAAAACATGACTATCAGGTGTTGTGATTATTGCGAACGCAGTGAGCACTTACTATGAGACCTAGCAGATCATGTCTGTCTGTCTGTGTGTCTGTGTGTCTGTCTGTCTGTCTGTCCCGCTATCCAAATATGGAGTGTGTTGCATCAGCAATCACTCAGCTCCATATATGGGCACAAAAGGGTCCAGGTCCACATATACAGTAACAGCGGGACAGACAGACAGACATGATCTGCAGGGTCTCAGCTGCGTTCGCTTCCCGCGTTTGCGCGTCTTACTGGTACTATGAGGATGATTATGATTATTATCTTTACAGAAAGTGATAATAAATTCACTAAGGCAGCCTGTCCTAAAGTTTAAGTGCAATTTCCCGTCCCCAGTCCGCGGAGGAGGCGGGGCTTATCTCTCCCGCGGTAAGAATGGCTGGTGGGGAGGCGGAGCCAAGGGGGGCGTCGGCCGGTCGTCGGGCAGCGAGGACGACCCTCTAGGACCCAGCGGAGGAGGAGTCAGAGACCAGGTGAGAGGAGGAGGAGGCAGAGATGGGCGGTTCCCGTCCTGAAAGGGGCGGTTCACGTCCTGAAAGGGGCGGTTCCCCTCCTGAAAGGGGCGGTTCCCGTCCTGAAAGGGGCGGTTCCCCTCCTGAAAGGGGCGGTTCCCGTCCTGAAAGGGGGAGGTTCCCACCCTGAAAGGGGGCGGTTCCCACCCTGAAAGGGGGCGGTTCCCATCCTGAAAGGGGGCGGTTCCCATCCTGAAAGGGGGCGGTTCCCGTCCTTAAAGGGGCGGTTCCCATCCTGAAAGTGGGCGGTTCCCGTCCTGAAAGGGGGCGGTTCCCGTCCTGAAAGGGGCGGTTCCCATCCTGAAAGGGGGTTTTGCGTCGCCAGGTGCGCCGACGCTCGCTGAGGAAGAAGAGGAAGGTGGGAGGGGCCCCGGAGCGCCGGGGGGGCGGCGACCACCACCATGATGACCGTGACGGCGGCGAATCAGAAGACAGCGGCGACGGCTGTGGGGGCGTGGTGAGCATGGAACACACCCACAAACACCGGCAGGTAAAATCTACCAATGAGAGAGAGAAGAAATTAAGATTTTAGTTTCAGTCATTTATAGTCTTTTTTTAACAGTTTTAATTTAGTTTATATCCACATTTTAGTCACCTGGAATGTTTTATTGTCAGTCTAGTTTTAGACGACTAAATCTTCAGTTGATTTAGTCGACTGTAAAATGTATTTTGGCGGGCCTTGATGCCGTCGCAATGGCTGATTTTACACAAATAGCCGATCTACAAGCCCAGTGCGACGCGTTGTGAGCTTGTAGATCGGCTGTCTTCAGCATGCAACCAAGTGTAAAATGACTTTTCTAAAACGGCCAATACTTGATTCTGATTGGCTGGTTACCGTCACGTGACCGTTTCACGATAACCCACCGATAACCCACACCTTCAATCACTTTGTATCATCCTGCAGCCTTGTAGCTGAACTGGGGAAATGGGAAATGGTGCATTTATACAGCGCCTTTATCCTTTATCCTTTATCCTTTATCCAAGCCTTTATCCAAGGCGCTGTACATAGATTGGTGCATTTATAGATTAAATACAATGTATTAAATACATTAATGTACATTGTACATTCTACTTTTGAGAACCACTGATATAGAAACATAGGGTTTAACCCTGTGAGAACCACTGATATAGAAACATGAGGTTTAACCCTGTGAGAACCACTGATATAGAAACATGAGGTTTAACCCTGTGAGAACCACTGACATAGAAACATAGGGTTTAACCCTGTGAGAACCACTGATATAGAAACATAGGGTTTAAATCGGTAATATACAGACGGAACACAGAACATGCGTTTGATACGTGTGTACAAGGCCTAACCGGTCGAACTGTTTTGAAAACCGTGTTTTACGTTTTCTGTCTTGCAGAGCGTTCAGTCCATCCGTCAGCAGAGCTCTACTGCCCCCAGTGGAGGAGCGGGGGCGCTGCGTCCGTTCAGGAGCCGAGTCATGGACTCATGGAGTGCCACGGCTAACGCTAGCAGTGGCGCTAACGCTAGCGGTGGCGCTAACGCTCGGCGCTGGGAGCATGCGGCCTCCTCCTCCGCCAACGCCACGAGGCCGGCCTCGCTTCCCGGGGTGTCGCGCGTCGTGTCAAAGGTCACCATCCCCTCCTTCCTCCTCTCCCCCCCCCCTCCCCTGCCCAGCTCCGGAGGAGGAGTGGGGGGGAGGGGCGAGTCGTCACCATCGTCACGCTACTCCAGCACAGAGACGCTCCGAGACGACGAGGAGGAGGAAGTGGCTAACGCTAAGGCTAAGGCGTTGTGGTTTAGCAGGGCGGGAGCGTCCGCTGCTAGCGCCGCTAACAGAGCCGCGGCGGCGGCTAGCATATCGGCGATGTGCGTCGGCAGCAAGACGTACCGCGGGAACTTCACCGTGTACCGCTCGCCCAGCTTCGGACACGGCGATGACTTCTCTCACACTCCCGCCGCTAGGCTCCGCCTCCTCCCCAGGGCAGGGGAGAGGCCAAAGGCGGAGACCACACCCACCTCCCCCTCCTCCTCCTCCTCCTGGGCACTGAGGGGGAGGCTGCCGGGAGGGGGAAGGGGGGGGTCTGCGGACCACCACCCAGGCATCTCTACGTCCAACCCCGACATCGCGGGCTCTTCGTCGGACGACCGGGCGACGCCCCTCGGCCTCCTGGAGGTCAAGAGGCGGAGCAAAGCGACGGCGGAGGAGGAGGAGGGGGGCGGTCCCTCGTCCGTCTACAGGTAGGCCCGCCCACAATCATTACATCATCATCTCCTGATGGAGGCGCTAGCGCCTCCTATGTACAGCAGTTAGTAGTGTGTCGTCCTTCACCAGCGTTTAATGATGACGTACGATGATGAGAGCGCCCCTCACTTCACACGGGTGTGATTTTTTTCCCTTCGATAATCGCAATTAATTGTGCATAATAATGATAATAATAATAATAACTAGAACTGCACTCTGCCGAGTGCATACTTGCTTGTTGCACACTAGTAGGCCATAAATGGCCTACTAGTGCGCAAGCAGAGCGCGCAAGTACTTTCGACCGCTGGAAACTATCACATCTCAGTATCTCTGTGAAGGAACGTTTGAAATGTATAATCATTACGTGTAACTATTTGCTACCTAACTACTTTTTTACAGAAAAATGAATCATGTGATGAAAAAAAAAGTAGATTTACAAATTACAAATCACATTACAAGAGTATGTAGTTGTAATTTGATTAGCAGTATACTGTGGTTACTTGGTTCCAAAAAGTGAAGCCAAGTTTTTTTCAACCGTAAGTCTGTGCCTGGTTTGCTGGGACCAGTTACAACATTACGTCATCGTTGAGAACTGGGACCAGAGTACATGGTGTGTATATGTATGACTAGCTCTCAGTGATGACGTAAGAGATATGGTCATGTGTGTAGTCTGGTCCCAGCAGACCAGGCACAGATTTACAAATTACAAATCACATTACAACTACATACTGAGTATGTAGTTGTAATTTGATTAGCAGTATACTGTGGTTACTTGGTTCCAAAAAGTGAAGCCAAGTTCTTTTCAACCGTAAGTCTGTGCCTGGTTTGCTGGGACCAGTTATAACATTACGTCATCGTTGAGAACTGGGACCAGAGTACATGGTGTGTATATGTATGACTAGCTCTCAGTGATGACATAAGAGATATGGTCATCTGTGTAGTCTGGTCCCAGCAGACCAGGCACAGATTTACAAATTACAAATCACATTACAACTACATACAGAGTATGTAGTTGTAATTTGATTAGCAGTATACTGTGGTTACTTGGTTCCAAAAAGTGAAGCCAAGTTTTTTTCAACCGTAAGTCTGTGCCTGGTTTGCTGGGACCAGTTACAACATTACGTCATCGTTGAGAACTGGGACCAGAGTACATGGTGTGTATATGACCTAATATTGTAACTTGTAACTTTTAACTAGTCCCAGCAAACCAGGCACAGACTTACGGTTGAAGAAAACTTGGCTTCACTTCGAAGAGACCAAGCGAAATGATTACTTGCGCGCTCTGCTTGCGCAAGTAACTACATACAGAGTATGTAGTTGTAATTTGATTAGCAGTATACTGTGGTTACTTGGTTCCAAAAAGTGAAGACAAGTTTTCTTCAACGGTAAATCTGTGCCTGGTTTGCTGGGACTAGTTACAACATTACGTCATCCTTGAGAGAGTACATGGTGTGTATATGACGTAATGTTGTAACTTGTAACTTGTAACTAGTCCCAGCAAACCAGGCACAGACTGTATGTAGTTGTTCTAGTTACAACTACATACAGAGTATGTAGTTGTAATTTGATTAGCAGTATACTGTGGTTACTTGGTTCCAAAAAGTGAAGACAAGTTTTCTTCAACGGTAAATCTGTGCCTGGTTTGCTGGGACTAGTTACAACATTACGTCATCCTTGAGAGAGTACATGGTGTGTATATGACGTAATGTTGTAACTTGTAACTTGTAACTAGTCCCAGCAAACCAGGCACAGACTGTATGTAGTTGTTCTAGTTACAACTACATACAGAGTATGTAGTTGTAATTTGATTAGCAGTATACTGTGGTTACTTGGTTCCAAAAAGTGAAGACAAGTTTTCTTCAACGGTAAATCTGTGCCTGGTTTGCTGGGACTAGTTACAACATTACGTCATCCTTGAGAGAGTACATGGTGTGTATATGACGTAATGTTGTAACTTGTAACTTGTAACTTGTAACATTACGTCATATACACACCATGTACTCTCTCAAGGATGACGTAATGTTGTAACTAGTCCCAGCAAACCAGGCACAGATTTACCGTTGAAGAAAACTTGGCTTCACTTCGAAGAGACCAAGCGAAACGATTACTTGCGCGCTCTGCTTGCGCAAGTAATAATGAATTGTGCATGATCGTCAATCGTTTCCATGTCGCGTCCTCACTTTCGTCTTCAATGTTTTTAACTGAATGTTTGTGTTAAAAACACAAGTGTGTTGGGTGGCTAGCGCCCCTCAAAGATGGACACAGTAGCGCCCCTCAAAGATGGACACAGTAGCGCCCCTCAAAGATGGACACAGGAGTGCTAGCGCCCCTCAAAGATGTCTATACATTTTCAAACATTTTTCAGAAATAGTTGATCATGAACATGATATAATGTCCATTTCATGAAAAAATTTAAACATTTTAATTAGGACAACAGAGATATGTAATAGTCCCCTCAGGAAGAAAAAGTCTTGATTCCATGGAGAACATTCCTAATTCAGCTGAGAACATTCCTAATTCATTTGTTTTGGTTGCAAAGGATGTCATTCACACCCTGCCCACAGTAACTCAGTCAAAAATCTCAGGGCGGGCCTTTCTGTGTGGAGTTTGCATGTTCTCCCTGTGTCCCCTAGGGTAGATACCCTCACAAAAACATGCCGTAATCCTGGTCTCTAAAACTACCTCCCCCTGGCCAGCCGGGGCGCCTGATGGAGGGGAAAGGAACTGGTCGGAATAACGTGTCCCTTCCACGCGCTACGTCCGGCCGGGGAAATTCCCCTCTGTCAGGTGAAAAGAAGCAGCTTGGACTCCTCATGCATAGAAGGAGGCATGAGGTCAGTCCGCTGCCTCCCCAGGTTGGCAGAGGAAGTGAAGCGCCCAGGATTACATTAGATAATTGGCACTGGGTGATAAGAAAAACTGGGTTACAAAATCGTGGGATAAAAAAAAAATAATAATAATAATAATCTCAGGGCACACCTAGATATACGGGGGGGGGGGGGGGGGGTGTGTATATATATATATATATGGGGAGAGGGCGGGGCTTTGCTAAAGGTGGATTCCTGTGGGGACTAATTTAAGTCATAATATTTATATCTAATTTAAAACACACACATTGCAATGTTCCACCGTTACCTAACCCTAAAAAAATATTTTTTATCCCACAATTTTGTAACCCATTTTTCAACCCTGTGTCAATCATCTAATGTGATCCAGGGCTCTACACACCCTCCGCCAACCTAGTCCCCATATATGGGGGACAAGGGGAGAGCAACCTAGTCCCCATATTTATATGGGGGACAAGGGGAGAGCAACCTAGTCCCCATATATGGGGGACAAGGGGAGACCAACCTAGTCCCCATATATGGGGGACAAGGGGAGACCAACCTAGTCCCCATATATGGGGGACAAGGGGAGAGCAACGGACTTGAACTCATGCTTCCTTCATGCCTGAGTGTCCACGTTGCTCCTTTACAACCTGACAGGGGGGAGTTTCCCTGGTTAGACGTAGCGAGTGGAAGGAACACGTTATTCCAACCAGTTCCTTTCCCCTCCATCAGGTGCCCCGGCTGGCCAGGGGGAGCCAGTATAGAGACCTAACCCTAACACTACACACATTGTAATGAGTTCTATGTGTGATGGTGATAGGACGGGGTCATGGAGGGGTCACGGTGACCAGGCGGGGTCATGGAGAGGTCAGTCGCCAGCCGTTTCCCGCCGTCCGTCGCTGAAGGAACTGACCGCCACGCTGCGCCGAGCCAAGTCCTTCACCTCCTCCTCCAGCGCCCCCCAGAGGAGCAGCTCTGAACTGCAGCTGGACCCGGACCAATCAGAGCGAGGGGGGAGTGGCCTCTCAGACACACGGCGAACAGGTGATGAAGATAAAGAGAACCTTTTTTGTCCGTTAATTTATTTTCATTAAATGGAAATGTGTCTTTGGCTCAGCGGTAGAGAGTGGCCGGATGGGAACCGTGAGGTTCCCGGTTCGATCCCTGAGGGCTCCCCCAGAGTTAGTGTGGAAGTGTCCTTGAGCAAGACTCTGAACCCCTGATTGCTCCTGATGTGCAGGTTGGTGCCTTGCATGGTTTCCTCCGCCGTCGGTGTGTGAATGTGTGTGTGAATGGGTGAATGTAATGCACAGTCTATGTAAAGGTGTGTGAATGGGTGAATGTAATGCACAGTCTATGTAAAACGGCTTGGATAAGGGCGCTATATAAATGCACCATTTACCATTACATAAAATAAGTAACACAATGCATTAAAATACTATATAAAATGCATTCACGTAACAGCGACAGTGGGGATGAGGTCTGGGAACTATTTTAAACGTAACAGTGACAGTGGGGATGAGGTGGGGGAACTATTTTAAACGTAACAGTGACAGTGGGGATGAGGTGGTGGAACTACCTATTTAAACGTAACACAGCGACAGTGATCATGGGCAGTGTGGGGGATGAGGTGGTGGAACTATTTAAACATTATCTTATCTAAAATGTCCACGGCAGTATTGGCACTAAAACGACACCTTTTATTCTTAGTTTTTGCTCATTTCACCATAGGTGGGAGTGGCCTGGAGCGAGGGGGGAGTGGCTTCCTGCCCGACAGGGAGGTACAAAGTGACGGAGGAGGCGGAGACTTCCGTGTGGGCAGGTTGGTGTGATGTCATATCGTAACCGTATGATGTCATATCGTAACCGTATGATGTCATAACGATGGATTCCTTTTCAGAGATATGGTGTATTTATATTCTTTTGTAGAACGACGTATTTTGGCCTAAATGTTACTCCTTTTTCTTTTCTTTTCTGTTACCTTGTAGGTAACATAGAAGAATATATGTTAATGACGTTAAGAAGATTTAGAACACTTTCCCGGGGGTCTTTATGTGTTTAATATGTGGTTTTAGATATTTTAAAGATTTTAGCAGTGAGCCCAGAGTGTCTCTGATGTCATGGACTACAACTCCCATAATGCAGTTTGGTGCACTGCTCCTCCTACTGGATAGGGGGGAGGGGCTGTCTTACTGAGACAACATGAGAAAAATGGTAAATGGTGCATTTATATAGCGCCTTTATCCAAGGTGCTTTACATAGATTGTGCATTACATTCACACATTCACACACACATTCATACACCGATTGCGGCGGAAGCCATGCAAGGTACCAACCAGCACATCGGGAGCAATTTGGGGTTCAGTGTCTCGCCCAAGGACACTTCGACATGTAGACAGGAGGAGGAGCCGGGATTCGAACCGCCGACCCATGGATCATTGGACGACCTGCTCTACCTCCTGAGCCACAGTCGCCCCTCAGGAAGTAAGTGAGCCCAGTGTTCATGACATCAGAGACACTGGGCTCACTGCTAAAATCTAAAATATATAAAACCACATATTACACACATAAAGACCCCCAGGAAAGTGTTCTAAATCTTCTAAATGTCATTAACATATGTTTTTTGCAAAAAGGGTGAAGTCAAGTAACTTGAACAATAATCATAGAAAACACATGAAAGAATGTTGTGATAATATCGTGAATCTGTGATGCTGCTTGAAAAAAAACGTATATTCTTTCTACAGGTTGGTGGGAGGAGCTGGAAGGAGGCGGGGCTTAGCGTTTGCTGATGACGATGATGATGACGACGAGGGGGGCGTGGCCTTAAAGGACCGCGACGTGCAGGAGGCCAAGCGGCAGGTGATCCGCGACATCTGTCAGATGACCAGTCACATGACCGGTCACATGACCAGAGAGGAGGAGGAAGTGGAGGAGCCTGATGAGCAGAAAGGGAAGGAGGCGGGGCTTAAGGATAAGAGGGGCGGAGTCACGGAAGACACCGAGGTAAGGGAGAACGCCCGCGTTATCACCTATAGCCTCGGTTCCCAGGCTTTTATTTTGTAGTAGCCTCAGTTCCCAGGCTTTTATTTTGTAGTAGCCTCGGTTCCCAGGCTTTTATTTTGTAGTAGCCTCAGTTCCCAGGCTTTTATTTTGAAGTAGAGTCGGTTCCCAGGCTTTTATTTTGAAGTAGCTGCTGTACCCAGGCTTTTATTTTGATGTAGCCCTCGGTTCCCTGGCTTTTATTTTGAAGTAGACTCTGTACCCAGGCTTTTATTTTGTAGTAGCCTCGGTACCCGCCCCTCTAGACCAGAAAGCATGCTGGCCGGGCCAGGCTACATTTCACTTTACTCACTATTTGCCCAGGACGACTTTGGACGAGTTAGTTAGCCTGGGTAGCGGTATACAGACTTTAAATATTCTCTGGAAAATACACTCACATTTATATTTTATAAATCAGCTAAACTAAGCTAAGATAAACTAAGGTAAGATGATTAATTAATTTAAATTTTCAAAAGAAACAAAAATAATCTAAATGAATCGAAGGCTCATGAGGCGTGTCACAGGTCTAAAACCTACCTTGACCAAAATTACGTTTTCTTTCCTTTTCTCCAGAGAGATCTACACAGGGACCCCCACAGGGACCCCCCCAGGTACAATAATCATCTCTTAATCACACTTATGTGAGATAATCCCAATTTATCATCAATTGGAAAATACAACCATTTACATCCATTTTCCAAAGATGTAGTAACATTTCTGGTGTAAATCAACTATTACCCACTAAACATTACCCAGGGAGCGTTCGGCAGAAGAACGAGACGACTCCAGTCTGACGGACGAGGGCATCGTGACCGAGGAGCCAGAGTTGGGCGACCCGCCCTTCCACGTCTTCCTTCTGGGGGGCCAGGGGCCAGGGGCCAGGGACCATGTTTCATGGCCCCCGGGCGGAGGGGCCAGGGACGTTCTGGGGCAGCCCGTGACCGTCTGGAAGCAGTCCGCACTCCACCAGACAGACGGCCCGACGGAACAGAAGACGGAGGACGACGAGGCCAGCGATATGTCTACGCCCAGCGCTAAGGATACGCCCAACACTAAGGATACACCCAATGCTAAGGATACACCCAATGCTAAGGATACGCCCAACACTAAGGATACGCCCAACACTAAGGATACGCCCAACACTAAGGATACGCCCAGTGCTAAGGATACGCCCAACACTAAGGATACACCCAACACTAAGGATACGCCCAACAGTAAGGATACGCCCAGCACTAAGGATACACCCAACGCTAAGGATACGCCCAGCACTAAGGATACGCCCAGCGCTAAGGATACACCCATCACTAAGGATACACCCAACACTAAGGATACACCCAACACTAAGGATACGCCCAGCGCTAAGGATACACCCAACACTAAGGATACGCCCAACACTAAGGATACGCCCAACACTAAGGATACGCCCAGCGCTAAGGATACGCCCAACACTAAGGATACACCCAACACTAAGGATACGCCCAACACTAAGGATACGCCCAACGCTAAGGATACGCCCAGCGCTAAGGATACACCCAGTGCTAAGGATACGCCCAACACTAAGGATACACCCAACGCTAAGGATACACCCAACGCTAAGGATACGCCCAACACTAAGGATACGCCCAGCGCTAAGGATACACCCAACGCAGCTCCACGTCCGTCTCTCAGGTACAGATGTGCTGTGTGAGAACTTAATTGAAGAGCGGGGGGGGGGGGTCATTTGCCACGGTGTTCTATGGTATGTACTATTCAGATTCCAAGGTGTTCTATGGTATGTACTATTCAGATTCCAAGGTGTTCTATGGTATGTACTATTCAGATTCCCTCAATAGATAGAAATCCTCTAGTGTCGAGGAGTGACTCTTCTTTTCACTAGCAACATGCTAGTTGAACTGTTAGCGTGTTGAACAACATGCTAGTTGAACTGTTAGCATGTTGAACAACATGCTAGTTGACATTGACGAAAACATTGATAGTGTATCAAGGCCCTTAGCGTGTTGAACAACATACTAGTTGAACTGTCGTACTGTTGCTTACTGTTGACACACTAGGGGGAATGAGGTTTTTGCGAAATCTGCGGAAAATGCGAAAACATGCGAAACATTTGAGGTTTTTGCATTTTTCGCAAACTGTTGATCCCTAATTGTTTAACCACTCCCCCTAATGTTCTAACCCCTCCCCTCAGGGCTGACAGTGATTGCATCATCATGGACGGTAACCAGACGCCCAGCAGTACCTCCGCCTCCCAGCAGGGGGCAGCGGGCCGGGAAGCCCCTCCCACCTCGAGCGCCACCCACCGCCGACGCAAGTTCTCGTCCGGTAACAACAACGCAGCAGGTATGAGCCTGGCACATTTAGCATTAGCATTAGCGTCATCACACCACCAGTTACAGGTACGAGACAGACACATTTAGCATTAGCGTCATCACACCACCAGTTACAGGTACGAGACAGACACATTTAGCATTAGCGTCATCAGACACAGTTAGCGTCGTCCAACGCAAACAGAAATGTACGTTCTATTTGCATTTGCATGTCCAGTGTTCATTCATAATCATCTGCATGTTGCTAACCATGCTAATAATAATGTAAATCGCTCTGGATTAAGAGCGTCTGCTAAATGCCTAAATTGTATTGAACCATGCTAACCATGCTAGTGAACCATGCTAACCATGCTATTGAACCATGCTAACCATGCTATTGAACCATGCTAACCATGCTAATGAACCAGGCTAACCATGCTAATGAACCATGCTAACCATGCTATTGAACCATGCTAACCATGCGAGTGAACATGCTAACCATGCTAACCATGCTATTGTACAGGCTCAGACTGCAGTAACGGCAGCAGCGTAGATGCGGTGAAGGCAGAATGCGCGGCACAGCGCACCCTCAGTGACCCCATGCCTCAGCGGCGCCGCCCGCTGGCCGACGAGGGCAACAACAACGCTTTCTGCTCCGTGGAGCTGGGTACACACACACACACACACACACACACACACACACACACGTATACATATATATATATATATATATATATGAAAACATGCACACAGTGGGGGGGGTGTGTGTACGCAGATCAGAAATACACTTACAAAGTTTCCCTTTAAAGGAAGCGTGTCTCCAGCCGACTCCTACCCCTCCACCGCGGCCGGTGGAACCGGCCTATCGGAATGCGCGGGGGCGGGCAGCACAGCAGCCAGAGACCTATCGGTGAGCAGCACAGCTGCCAGCGACCTATCGGTGAGCAGCACAGCTGCCAGAGACCTATCGGTGAGCAGCAGATTGGCCATCAGCGACCTATCGGTGAGTAGCAGAGTGGCCATCAGCGACCTATCGGTGAGCGGGAGCAGCGACGGCGTCCTGCGCGACGCAGAGGACGAGAGCCGTGGCGAGGGGGGCGTGGCCCCGCGGCGGGCGGTCGCCCGCGGGGAGCGTTTTAACGGCAGCAAGACGCCCAGGCAGAAGTCTCTGAGTGACCCCAGGGGCCACGCCCCCAGGGGCCACACCAAGGTTAGTCTCTGAGTGACCCCAGGGGCCACGCCAAGGTTAGTCTCTCAGTGACCCAAGGGGCCACGCCCCCAGGGGCCACACCAAGGTTAGTCTCTCAGTGACCCCATGGGCCACGCCAAGGTTAGTCTCTCAGTGACCCCAGGGGCCACGCCCCCAGGGGCCACGCCAAGGTTAGTCTCTCAGTGACCCCAGGGGCCACGCCAAGGTTAGTCTCCCAGTGACCCCAGGGGCCACGCCAAGGTTAGTCTCTCAGTGACCCCAGGGGCCACGCCCCCAGGGGCCACACCAAGGTTAGTCTCTCAGTGACCCCAGGGGCCACACCAAGGTTAGTCTCTCAGTGACCCCAGGGTCCACACCAAGGTTAGTCTCTCAGTGACCCCAGGGGCCACGCCAAGGTTCGTCTCTCAGTGACCCCAGGGTCCACACCAAGGTTAGTCTCTCAGTGACCCCAGGGGCCACGCCAAGGTTAGTCTCTCAGTGACCCCAGGGGCCACGCCAAGGTTAGTCTCTCAGTGACCCCAGGGGCCACACCAAGGTTAGTCTCTCAGTGACCCCAGGGGCCACACCAAGGTTAGTCTTTGAGCGACCCCAGGGGCCACACCAAGGTTAGCGCAACGAGGGCTCTCACATTAGTGTTGATTTTGTCGACTACCGTTTGTGGGAGTAGGGAGTTGCTGACCACGGGAGACTAACTTTAAAATAGAAAGGAGAGGTTGCACAGCTCGTAGTCCCAATGCCAAAAAATACTTTTTATTATACAATACAATAAAAAAATAGTTTTTGGCATAGGGGACGACGAGCTCTCCTTTCTATTTTAACCAACAACAATCTCACATTGCAGATAGGACTGCGTGTATCCGTTCTCTACCATTACGCGAGAAATGTCCTCATGAATGGCCTTGTTTCTGTACATTTATAAGTTTATAATATTGTTGTTTCTGTACATTTATAAGTTTATAATATTGTTGTTTCTGTACATTTATAAGTTTATAATACTAGTCCTTACCCGTTCTGAATATATGAACAGCAAATATATATATAGTAAATCTATATATATATATATATATATATATATATAGAATATTAGTGGTCCATGACATGAAAATGTTTGAGAACCACTGCTCTGAAAGAACATTGGACAATGATGTTTGACAGTCAGCTATATTGTTGCTTATTGTAGATTTATTTTGGGATTTTCTGACTTAATCTGGCCTGTTAACATTTTCATAGACCTGGTTGCTTGTTTCCCTCTCAGTCAATGTGGCAACCCTGGTGATTGCCCAACACTGTTGTGGTTGCGTTCCTACGCTAATGTAGCTTAGCAACAGCTGTAAGCAGTAAGCTGCTGCGGTTTAAAAGTTTAAAAGTATTTTGCGCAATTTATGTCCCCGAATGTATGGATATGGACTTATGGCGCCATCGCTGCCTCTTTCTTTAGTAGAAGTGTTGACAGTTTAGCGGGCCTCTCACACGCGCGCGCACATAAATAGTACATAGTACATAAATCGTCTGGAAACGTCATAAGGATTGGAACCGAGAGGTGCCTTCGACGTCTGTGGACGTCCTAGCGACGTCCAAACGACACGGGGCGAGATAAGAATATTCAGAATTATTCATTTTTTTCTTTTTTGGCATTTCGCTTTTCGCTTGCCGTATGCTAACGCTCTGTGCAACTATTAGATTGTCATTGACTCCCATGTTAGCGCGGCGGAAAGAATGACTCGTATCTCCTCATCCAGGGCGCTCTCCGTGGTGATAAATGGATCGATATGCTGGCGCTTCATTTCTGCTCCTCATCCGTCTCTCCCGCAAAATATGAACGCTTTTTGGAGCGTATATAAATATATTAAGATGATCGGAGATGCGCGCGCACACACACACACACACACACACACACACCGCCTCCTGGCCTGAGGGGGTTGGAGTGATGTAAAAACAATATTTGAACAGTGAAATACATCGGTAAAATCGGTAAAAAGTAGGCTAGGTTCATTCTGGGATCGTGCAGATTTAGTTTTGCATGGAGAAATGTGCGCCAATAGTGTGGCTCGTTCGGAGATAGACGACAACGGCTGTGCTGTGTTATGTATTAGGAGACACACACACACGCGGCGCCAAATTGTATAGGGCACATTTTTTTGTGTTGCAGCGGTAGCTAGAGGAAGCATGCCAGTGGGGTAACGGTGATAACGGTGGCCTGTGATGCAGGTGTCGCTAAGGGACGTAGGTGCGAGGTTAATTCACTAATAAATTCATTATTAATCATTAATGTGTCAAATGGGAAAAAGGGCTCCGTTAAGACCTCCATATGATTATGGTCCATGCCTGTGTGAAAAGTGGGAGTGATTCGTGCAGTTAATGATGAGATAATTCGCTGTCAGTGACACACATTCAGACATTCAGAGATTCGCTGAATTATTATAAGGATTGTTGTTTCTGTACATTTATAAGTTTATATTATTGTTTCTGTACATTTATAAGTTTATAATATTGTTGTTTCTGTACATTCCGAGGAGTGAAGCCCTTGCTTCAAAGTTTATAGAATGGGTTCATGGAAATGTTTATAGTTTATAGTTTATAGAATGGGTTCATGGAAATGTTTTGTTTTGTTTAATTGTCATTCACAATGATAACCTTCTTGGACCACGCCCTCCCCCAGAGCGACGGCCACGCCCAGTTCAAAGGTCACCAGCTCGACGAGCCAATCGGCGAGCTGGATCACCGCGGTCACTTCCTCCTGCCCGCCAGCAGCGAGCCAATCATCAGCCAGCGGAGGGAGGAGTTGTGGGAACCGCAGCCAATCGGCAGCGAGCAGAGGGAGGAGTTATGGGAACCGCAGCCAATCGGCAGCGAGCAGAGGGAGGAGTTATGGGAACCGCAGCCAATCGGCAGCGAGCAGAGGGAGGAGTTATGGGAACCGCAGCCAATCAGCAGCGAGCAGAGGGAGGAGTTATGGGAACCGGAGCCAATCGCAACGCGGGTGAGCAAAAATATTAATTTCAGTGACGCTTTCTGACAAATACATATAAAATATATAAACATTTAAAAGATATTATTCTTAACTCTTAGACTGTAGGATTAATTACAACCCTTAAGGAACCATGATGTCCCTTTTTACCGACACCAAGATTAAAATAAGAACTGAATTCACAGAATATCAATACGAAGCAACTGAAAAACATGTTATTTCAATGGTAGTGGATGGAGAGAGAGAGCGAGAGGATTTTTGTCCAACCACGAAACTGCAACCAATGGGGGCGAAGAGGGGCAGAACCAGGGGCGGGACTTGACAAAGGGTGAATTGGGTTTTAGGGTTTGGGCGAAGGGATAATTCTAAGAAGATAAGTAAAAAAAAAAAAGAATCAGTCTCAATGTGTCTTTACTGGTTAACAATGTCTGCCGAGGACTTCATTAACTTATTTTTTATGATCTCCCAGACTGCCAACAACGCCTTTTTAAAACGTGTATTTGTTTTTCTTTTTTTTAGAAAAAAATATAAATAAAAATAAAATAAAAAATTTATAGAAACTGGTGGTCAGGGCCTTTTTTGTGCCCCCTATTTGCGATGGATGAGTTAAATATAAAGGTTAAATTAAAAAAACGTCTGAAGTGTCTCTATGTGACTAAAACAACTGACCCCTCTCTCCCCCCCCCCAGCCACCCACGTTACCTCCCAGATCCAAACATGTCCGCCACGCCAGCGAACCGACCGCTGCTACCTTCATCCCCATCTGCCCT
>NC_137870.1:98916-106416 GCF_963924005.1 Protomyctophum bolini | reverse complement strand
GAGGAGACTGGAGCAACACGGACATTTAGAGCCTTTTATTAAGGTGCTGAGTATACAAAACGACTAACGTTTCGACCTTGCGGTCTGCAGAGTCCACTCTGATGAAGACCGCAAGGTCGAAACGTAAAAGGCTCTAAATGTCCGTGTTGCTCCAGTCTCCTCTCCTTTTGCAACTTTGATGTCCCTGCACCTGTGAAGCACCGGATCAGCCGTTTTAGGCTTGAGGCGCGTTGGTAGACTCCCTTTGTAACATGTATTCTCTATTCAACGTCATCGTACGAGCAACAGTTGGTAAACAAATAAGGCACGTTCGGAAATACCGCACCGGAGCGCACTCGCCTATTAGTTTGCATTGCACAGTGCCAGTTTGGCTCAGTGCGCTATTTCCGAACGCGCCTATGAAACTCCTGCAATATCTCACCCCACGACCACGTCGACATAAACTTGTGTAATGTCATCGATATCATACTCAATGACTATAGCCTATCATTATTCGCCATACTTTTAACGTGGATTATATCCACCTAGAGCGTGAATCTTCATCTAGGCCAGTTGGTGGAAAGTGCAAGGACTTGTGTTGATTGACACAGCCGACAACGGAGCAGATTGCTTTTTCTCTAGAAGCCATTATTATTATTATTATTATTATTATACTGAAACAAAGTCGCGGTCAGAATGAGGAAGAAGAGAGGAGAGGGGCGGGTAGTAGAATTGGCAGGCAGGGAGCAGAGGAGAGGGGGCGCGGTTTAGCGTTACATTACGTAGGCCTCCGCCGTCCAAGCCACGAGTCATATTTGCATAATTATTCACAAAAGTCCAGACAGCGGAGAATACACTGAATGTTCAAATTTGGTTTTTTTTTTGTGAAATTGATGTCAAGAAAAGCCAAAGAACACAAAATATCTACAAAAATGTGTTTTAAATGTCACAATCCCTTTAAAAAGTGTAACTCTGTCTCTATAGCTCCGTCATCACAGTGACAGCACTCTCTCTCTCTCTCTCTCTCTCTGTAATTAGCAGACAGTGCAACACTATTTCTCTCTCTCTGTTTCTAGCACAACAGCGCCACTTTTGCCCCTACTGGTAATCTAAACATATATAGGAAACAGACATAGGGACAGGTACGTGGACATAGGGACAGGTATATGGACATAGGGACAGGTACGTGGATATAGGGACAGGTATATAGACATAGGGACAGGTACGTGGACATAGGGACAGGTATATGGACATAGGGACAGGTACATGGACATAGGGACAGGTACATGGACATAGGGACAGGTACATGGACATAGGGACAGGTATGTGGACATAGGGACAGGTACGTGGACATATAGGGACAGGTACGTGGACATAGGGACAGGTATATGGACATAGGGACAGGTATATGGACATAGGGACATGTCCCTGGACATAGGGACATGTCCCTGGACATAGGGACAGGTATGTGGACATAGGGACATGTATATGGACATAGGGACATGTATGTGGACATAGGGACAGGTACGTGGACATAGGGACAGGTACGTGGACATAGGGACAGGTATGTGGACATAGGGACAGGTATATGGACATAGGGACAGGTATGTGGACATAGGGACAGGTATATGGACATAGGGACAGGTATGTGGACATAGGGACAGGTATGTGGACATAGGGACAGGTATATGGACATAGGGACAGGTATGTGGACATAGGGACAGGTATATGGACATAGGGACAGGTATGTGGACATAGGGACAGGTACGTGGACATAGGGACAGGTATATGGACATAAGGGTATATGGACATAGGGACAGGTACGTGGACATAGGGACAGGTATATGGACATAGGGACAGGTATGTGGACATAGGGACAGGTATGTGGACATAGGGACAGGTACGTGGACATAGGGACAGGTATATGGACATAAGGGTATATGGACATAGGGACAGGTATATGGACATAGGGACAGGTATGTGGACAAAGGGACAGGTATATGGACATAAGGGTATATGGACATAGGGACAGGTACGTGGACATAGGGACAGGTACGTGGACATAGGGACAGGTATATGGACATAGGGACAGGTACGTGGACATAGGGACAGGTATATGGACATAGGGACAGGTATGTGGTCATAGGGACAGGTACGTGGACATAGGGACAGGTATATGGACATAGGGACAGGTATATGGACATAGGGACAGGTATGTGGACATAGGGACAGGTATGTGGACATAGGGACAGGTATGTGGACATAGGGACAGGTATGTGGACATAGGGACAGGTATGTGGACATAGGGACAGGTATGTGGACATAGGGACAGGTACGTGGACATAGGGACAGGTATATGGACATAGGGACAGGTATATGGACATAGGGACAGGTATGTGGACATAGGGACAGGTATGTGGACATAGGGACAGGTATGTGGACATAGGGACAGGTATGTGGACATAGGGACAGGTATGTGGACATAGGGACAGGTATGTGGACATAGGGACAGGTATGTGGACATAGGGACAGGTACGTGGACATAGGGACAGGTATATGGACATAGGGACAGGTATGTGGACATAGGGACAGGTATGTGGACATAGGGACAGGTATGTGGACATAGGGACAGGTACGTGGACATAGGGACAGGTATATGGACATAGGGACAGGTACGTGGACACAGGGACAGGTATGTGGACATAGGGACAGGTATGTGGACATAGGGACAGGTATGTGGACATAGGGACAGGTATGTGGACATAGGGACAGGTATGTGGACATAGGGACAGGTACGTGGACATAGGGACAGGTACGTGGACATAGGGACAGGTATATGGACATAGGGACAGGTATATTGTCATAGGGACAGGTATATGGACATAGGGACAGGTATATGGACATAGGGACAGGTATGTGGACATAGGGACAGGTATATGGACATAGGGACAGGTACGTGGACATAGGGACAGGTACGTGGACATAGGGACAGGTACGTGGACATAGGGACAGGTACGTGGACATAGGGACAGGTATGTGGACATAGGGACAGGTATGTGGACATAGGGACAGGTATATGGACATAAGGGTATATGGACATAAGGGTACGTGGACATAGGGACAGGTATATGGACATAGGGACAGGTACGTGGACATAGGGACAGGTACGTGGACATAGGGACAGGTACGTGGACATAGGGACAGGTACGTGGACATAGGGACAGGTATATGGACATAGGGACAGGTATGTGGACATAGGGACAGGTACGTGGACATAGGGACAGGTATATGGACATAGGGACAGGTATATGGACATAGGGACAGGTACGTGGACATAGGGACAGGTATATGGACATAGGGACAGGTATATGGACATAGGGACAGGTACGTGGACATAGGGACAGGTATATGGACATAGGGACAGGTATATGGACATTGGGACAGGTACGTGGACATAGGGACAGGTATATGGACATAGGGACAGGTACGTGGACATAGGGACAGGTACGTGGACATAGGGACATTGCTGTCCCTTGGAGTGGTTGCACCACTCAAAACATATAAATATCGGATCGGCAAAAATCTGCATCGGTAGATCAGTAGATGTTTGTAATTTTATTCCTCTCCCTTTGGGCAGACATGTTTGTAGTTTTAGTTCAGTGCCTCCAATGAGACACTGAACCCCACACTGTCTCCAATGAGACACTGAACCCCACCCTGTCTCCAATGAGACACTGAACCCCACCCTGCCTCCAATGAGACACTGAACCCCACCCTGCCTCCAATGAGACACTGAACCCCACCCTGCCTCCAGTGACACACTGAACCCCACCCTGAACCCCACCCTGCCTCCAATGAGACACTGAACCCCACCCTGCCTCCAGTGAGACACTGAACCCCACCCTGAACCCCACCCTGCCTCCAATGAGACACTGAACCCCACCCTGCCTCCAATGAGACACTGAACCCCACCCTGAACCCCACCCTGCCTCCAATGAGACACTGAACCCCACCCTGCCTCCAATGAGACACTGAACCCCACCCTGACTCCAATGAGACACTGAACCCCACCCTGCCTCCAATGAGACACTGAACCCCACCCTGCCTCCAATGAGACACTGAACCCCACCCTGTCTCCAATGAGACACTGAACCCCACCCTGCCTCCAATGAGACACTGAACTTTATTGGACACAGGGTCTTACTACAGTGTCTGTACAGAGAAGCCGGTCGTTGTCCACTAATGTAATGTCTCTGGTTTCTGTGCTGGACAATTAGATTCATTTCACACTCTCAAAGACAGTGCGAAACTCATTGCAATTGTTGCTGTGTGTGTGTGTGTGTGTGTGTGTGTGTGTGTGTGTGTGTGTGTGTGTGTGCGTGTGTGTGTGTGTGTGTGTGTACATGTGTGTGTGCGTGCGTGCGTGGCTGCGTGCATGGATCATGGTTCTCTCTAATGGAATTAGAAGCTGAGTGAATCACACGATTAGCATCGACACACAAACACCATCGCACTGTAACCTCGCCTGTGTGTGTGTGTGTGTGTGTGTGTGTGTGTGTGTGTGTGTGTGTGTGTGTGTGTGTGTGTGTGTGTGTGTGTGTGTGTGTGTGTGTGTGGGTGGGTGGGTGGGTGGGTGACTGTGCGTGCGCGAGCGTGTGTGTGTGTGTGCACACACACAGACCCATGGGCGGTTTCTCAACCTAAACTAACTTTGTGACAAAAAAAAAAATCAACCTGTTTAAGTGTAAAGTAGGCTCTGGTTAGGCGTATATATATATATATATATATATATATATATATATATATAAATAAATATATTAGGGGTGTAACGATATAGTAGAGACTGAGAGATATAAACAGTGGTGTGTGTGTGTGTGTGTGTGTGTGTGTGCTAACATCGTGGCCTGTTGCTAGGCTGTTGTCATGGCTGAGATGGAGAGGGATGGCCTAAACCAATGACGTCTGTCTTTCTGTTTAGTGAACGATAAGGGGACGTCTCAGGACAACAGCAGTAGCTGTGTGTGTGTGTGTGTGTGTGTGTGTGTGTGGGGTGAGTTTAGTGAACGATAAGGGGACGTCGCAGGACAACAGCAGTAGCTGTGTGTGTGGGGTGAGTTTAGTGAACGATAAGGGGACGTTGCAGGACAACAGCAGTAGCTGTGTGTGTGTGTGTGTGTGTGTGTGTGTGTGGTGAGTTTAGTGAACGATAAGGGGACTTTGCAGGACAACAGCAGTAGCTGTGTGTGTGTGTGTGTGTGTGTGGGGTGAGTTTAGTGAATGATAAGGGGACATCACAGGACAACAGCAGTAGCTGTGTGTGTGTGGGGTGAGTTTAGTGAACGATAAGGGGACGTTGCAGGACAAAAGCAGTAGCAGTAGCTGTGTGTGTGTGTGTGTGTGTGTGTGTGTGTGTGTGTGTGTGTGTGTGTGTGTGTGTGGGGTGAGTTTAGTGAACGATAAGGGGACGTTGCAGGACAAAAGCAGTAGCTGTGTGGGGTAGGGTTAGGGTGACGACATGAATACATCGTCAATCGCGAATATACGATATCCACTCGCCGAAATTAATTTGTGCCAGCAAAGTATAGTAACAGCGGTCGGGTGGAAATCCCCTCCTCCCGTTATAATGCTATGGTCCCACAGAGTCCCACAGAGTCCCACAGAGTCCCACAGAGTCCCACAGAGTCCCACTGAGTCCCACTGAGTCCCACTGAGTCCCACAGAGTCCCACAGAGTCCCACAGAGTCCCACAGAGTCCCACAGAGTCCCACAGAGTCCCACAGAGTCCCACAGAGTCCCACAGAGTCCCACAGAGTCCCACAGAGTCCCACAGAGTCCCCGCAGCCGTGATGCTCAGTGACAGTTCACTGAGTCACTGTGAGCCGAGGGACCGAGCCGAGGGACCGAGCCGAGGGACCGAGCCCAGGGAGGCTACTGTTACTGTACTGTAGCCTACATGTTGAGTCCAGACCCATGCAGTTTAATAATATACAGTCACAACAGAATGCACACTGCTGTCTCGTGTCTCATCACAATCCCAATGCGCCACCCGTGAAGTCGGGTCATCTCCGCCTGTAATCCAAGTTATTTTTTTATTGACAACGTGAACGAACCCTAACCTGACGCTGCCAGATCCAAGAAGCTATGCTACACATGTTTGTTTCACAGCTTATTGGGATCTGGGATCGCGGAAGCAAATTCGATGACGGGGCTGTTCCTTTTTTTCAAGATACATGGTAGATGATTGGATGGGACCGTCTGTCTATCACCGTGTGGGCGTGCAAACACAACCAATCATATTGACGTGTCTGTATAGCTTCACATCCGGTTTCGCACATATCCCGCCCGTAGCTCACGCTGATTGGTTCGGTACGGAGCGGTTCGGCGTTAGCTCAACTCCCTGCGAGATTCCAGATGGATGTGGTGTTGGGGAACATGGTTACCCAATACCGCCCCCAGCTGGCAAAGACAGGTTAAACGAACCCACCAGCGCTGCAAAAATAGACAGATCTACAAGCTCTCAACGCGTAGCGAACGGTGCTGCAGAAACAGGACGCGGCGCCTTGAGAGCCTGTTGGACCAGCAGCAGCATGTGGGCGCCCCTCTGAGCCTCCCACGCCGGTGCGGGGAGGCAAGACTTCTCCAGGAGAAGTTACTACGTAGGGCAGGCAGGCTACATGTTTAACACTGCCACCAGCCAGTGGTTGTGATGTTACTAGGGCACTGGGCAGGCTACATGTTTAACACTGCCACCAGCCACTGGTTGTGATGTTACTAGGGCACTGGGCAGGCTACATGTTTAACACTGCCACCAGCCACTGGTTGTGATGTTACTAGGGCACTGGGCAGGCTACATGTTTAACACTGCCACCAGCCACTGGTTGTGACGTTAGCTTAGCTTACAGCTGCTTGTCCGTTCCAACTTCACTTCATCTAAACTTATTTCTTATTTTGTTACCCCGTGGCTGCGCAGTTGTGCTGCCAAAACAGACGGATCTACAAGCTCTCAACACGTAGCGAACGGAGCTGCAAAAACAAGGCAGGACGCGGCGCCTTGAGAGCTTGTGGATCTGGCTTTTTTGCGACCTGCAGTGAGCTGTTCTCACTTCGTCAATCGGCGATTCTTGGACAGACGATGGGCGATTGAAAATAATTGGCATATCGCCCAACCTTAGTGTGGGGTGAGTTTAGAGAATGATAAGGGGACGTTGCAGGACAACAGATTAAAAACCTCTTAAACGCCACGGGGGTCCGGGAGGGAAAATCTAAAATATCGGAGTTGGAACCTGAGACCTTGACCAGCCCCATTTACCCGCTGAGAGCTGTTCATGAGGTGGAGGGATTGGGGCTCAAAAGGTTTACGGTTCTCAGCGAATCAGGATGGAGGTTATAGAAAGTCCTTGTACTTTGCTGAATGTCTATGGAGAATAGTAGATGCAAGTGGCAGGTGTGGAATTGTACAGGTGTGGAATTGGACAGATGTGGAGTTAGACAGGTGTGGAATTGGACAAGTGTAGAATTGGA
>NC_137870.1:88916-93916 GCF_963924005.1 Protomyctophum bolini | reverse complement strand
AAAACCACAGCTGAAACATGACGTGGAGTCTGTCAATTCCCGCAATTTCCTTCTTCCCATATTGCGCTGCAACGACACTAGGATTGAGCCCCCCGAAGGGGGGCGAAATTCTAGTATATATAATATACAGGGTTAGAAAAAGGAAAAACAATTTACAGTATAGAAAGAAGGGGCTGTGGTCACTGTGTTCATTGTTTTTAATAAGAACAGAGTCATTTTCTATCAATGAAAATGCCATCGTGATTCATCTCCATCCAATGTACAGTCTGCACAGCAGCTTGCAGTCTGTTCCATAGCTGGTTTGCCTGGGTAAAAAAACAACACCATTGCTAATTAGTTATCTAAGTTTTGCAACTTGTGGGGATTAGCTTAAGATTGGTCATGATAAAACCATAGCTATCACTGCAGCCAGTAGCCAACGTTATGCAGCGACAGCGGTATGTAGGTACAGTAGGCTATTTCACGGCTTTTACTGCAGAATGTTGACATATCGTGGTCTGGGGGGTCGGACTGATCCCTGCTAGTTAAGCTAGCTTGCATCCGAGTTGTGCCACCGGGGCACCGGCGGTAAATAATAAAGAATAAAGTGCAGATGCCAATGAGATGAATGTGTAACGTTGTATGAATGCAACGCCGTAGCATATCGTTAGTTCACGTGAGGTAACGTTAATCTTTGCTAGAGATTGCGATGTTTTTGGCGATGCAGATTGTTAATACATTCAAATAATATTGGTTATTGTCATAGTTTTCCATAATAAAGGACAAAAAGGCTCTCTCTCAGGGGGCGTGTCCATCACAGGACTCACGGCGGATCAGCTCGCCCGCGATTGTTTTCGTCGACTAAAACTTTGACCAGTGTTGCTGGTACACACTAATCAATGTCTCTCTCTCTCTCTCTCTCTCTCTCTCTCTCTCTCTCTCTGTCTCTCTCTCTCTCTCTCTCTGTCTCTCTCTCTCCAGGACATGAGGAGACATGTGATCATGACTCTTTTAGACACAGAGCAGTCCTATGTGGAGTCTCTACGCACGCTGATACAGGTAACACACACACACACACACACACACAAACACACACACACAGAGCAGTCCTATGTGGAGTCTCTATACGCACGCTGATACAGGTAACACACATTTCGTTTTCTTTATTTGAATCCACAAATTACAATTATTTTTTTACAAGGAAACAAATACAACTGGGTTGACAGTTCATGTTCACTTAAGGATACACATGGCACCTCCTCCTCCTCCACACAGACAAACTGCCTATAACAGCCCAAACAGAGCTCAGTATTTGGCAAGTTGTTTGGCTTTGCTTTTTGTCATGTCAGCTATTCTTAGGCCACTCATGGTCAGTTTATGCACACGGCCCAGGCTTCAGAATATCAGTATGGCAAATCTACAGCGATACCACAGGTTTGTTATGCTTCCAAGTAATGGTTGATACTTAGAATGTTTATCTTGGAATGCCTGGTCCATGTACAGATCAAAGACACAGCCCACCTCCAGAATCAGGACCTCCTTGTGACTGGTGTCAACAAAGACAACATCAGGTGTATTTGGGATGTTAGCAAAGGCATCGCATGCACAGCTAAACCAATCTGGTAACACTCTTGAATGTTTATACATTGATGGCACATACTTTAGAACTGCATCAGACACTAGGTCAACAATCCGGTCGTGGCGAGCAATATACAAGTTTTTGTATGCACACACACACGCACACACACACACACACACACACACACACACACACACACACACACACACACACACACACACACACACACACACACACGCACAGTCACATGTCTCTCCATAGCATAGTGTCAATAAATACATAATCAGTCACATGTCTCTCCATAGCGTAGAGTCAATAATTCCATAAGGTTTATTCAGGTACATTTGATGGACTGACTGGCTGGCTGACTGGCTGGCTGGCTGACTGACTGACTGACTGACTGACTGAGGAAGAGCGATTTTAGGAAGCAAAGTTACACAGGAAGTGTGTAGATAGTGAGTCCTTTGGGACAAACAGCTATTTCCTCTCATCATCAGAGACCCATGCCCCCCCCCCCCCCCATAGACACACACACACACACACACACACACACACACACACACACACACACACACACACACACACACACGCTTTGGACAAAACCTCTTAACTCCATTGGAACCTCAAACAAACTGTCTGCTATAAAGCAGCTAACTCCACCACCTCTCCCCCTCTCAAACTGTCTGCTATAAAGCAGTTAACTCCACCACCTCTCTCCCTCTCAAACTGTCTGCTATAAAGCAGCTAACTCCACCACATCTCTCCCTCTCAAACTGTCTGCTATAAAGCAGCTAACTCCACCACATCTCTTCCTCTCAAACTGTCTGCTATAAAGCAGCTAACTCCACCACATCTCTCCCTCCCTACAACACCAACTTTAATGAGGCTGTATTGCTTTGTGTTTTTTTAAATAAAAGGTTTTCTTAATTTCCTGAAAAATGAACATTTTGGAGTTATGCAGTTTCCTCCCCGACAGCAGAGATATAATATAATAATACGCTGTCTTTCTACAGGGCTACATGCGTCCCCTGAAGCAGCCAGATGGTGGCGCTCCCTCATTATAATGTAATAATACGCTGTGTTTCTACAGGGCTACATGCGTCCCCTGAAGCAGCCAGATGGTGGCGCTGTGCTGGTGGATCCCTCATTATAATATAATAATACGCTGTGTTTCTACAGGGCTACATGCGTCCCCTGAAGCAGCCAGATGGTGGCGCTCCCTCATTATAATGTAATAATATGCTGTCTTTCTACAGGGCTACATGCGTCCCCTGAAGCAGCCAGATGGTGGCGCTGTGCTGGTGGATCCCTCATTGGTGGACGAGATCTTCTACCAGATCCCAGAGATCCTGGAGCACCACGAGGGCTTCCTGGAGCAGGTCAGCGGCTGCGTCAGCCAATGGCATGACAGGCAGACCGTCGGCCACCTGCTCATCCAATCGGTGAGTGCGGTTGCCAAACCTCCTCGTCCAATCGGTGAGTGACTTGGAGACAGTGTTGATTTGTTCACTGACTAAAACTAAATGGAAACTAAGCTATGACGACTAAGACTAAATCTATTGACAATTAAAAACAAATAAAAACTAGACTAAAATGTCAGGAAGGGACGAGTGGAGAAGAGATCCAGTAGAACTAAATGTCAGGAAGGGACTAGTGGAGAAGAGATCCAGTAGAACTAAATGTCTGGAAGGGACTAGTGGAGAAGAGATCCAGTAGAACTACATGTCAGGGAGGGACTAGTGGAGAAGAGATCCAGTAGAACTAAATGTCAGAGAAGGACTAGTGGACAAGAGATCCAGTAGAACTAAATGTCAGGGAGGGACTAGTGGAGAAGAGATCCAGTAGAACTAAATGTCAGGGAGGGACTAGTGGAGAAGAGATCCAGTAAGAACTAAATGTCAGGAAGGGACTAGTTAGTGGAGAAGAGATCCAGTAGAACTAAATGTCAGGGAGGGACTAGTGGAGAAGAGATCCAGTAGAACTAAATGTCAGGGAGGGACTAGTGGAGAAGAGATCCAGTAGAACTAAATGTCAGGGAGGGACTAGTGGAGAAGAGATCCAGTAAGAACTAAATATTAGGAAGGGACTAGTTAGTGGAGAAGAGATCCAGTAGAACTAAATGTCAGGAAGGGACTAGTGGACAAGAGATCCAGTAAGAACTAAATGTCAGGGAGGGACTAGTGGAGAAGAGATCCAGTAGAACTAAATGTCTGGAAGGGACTAGTGGAGAAGAGATCCAGTAGAACTAAATGTCAGGGAGGGACTAGTGGAGAAGAGATCCAGTAGAACTAAATGTCAGGGAGGGACTAGTGGAGAAGAGATCCAGTAGAACTAAATGTCAGGGAGGGACTAGTGGACAAGAGATCCAGTAGAACTAAATGTCAGGGAGGGACTAGTGGAGAAGAGATCCAGTAAGAACTAAATGTCAGGGAGGGACTAGTGGAGAAGAGATCCAGTAGAACTAAATGTCAGGGAGGGACTAGTGGAGAAGAGATCCAGTAGAACTAAATGTCAGGGAGGGACTAGTGGAGAAGAGATCCAGTAGAACTAAATGTCAGGGAGGGACTAGTGGAGAAGAGATCCAGTAGAACTAAATGTCATGGAGGGACTAGTGGAGAAGAGATCCAGTATAACTAAATGTCATGGAGGGACTAGTGGAGAAGAGATCCAGTAGAACTAAATGTCAGGGAGGGACTAGTGGAGAAGAGATCCAGTAGAACTAAATGTCAGGGAGGGACTAGTGGAGAAGAGATCCAGTAGAACTAAATGTCAGGGAGGGACTAGTGGAGAAGAGATCCAGTAGAACTAAATGTCAGGGAGGGACTAGTGGAGAAGAGATCCAGTATAAGTCATTTTACACTTTGTTGCATGCTGAACATAGCAGATCTACAAGCTCACAACACGTTGCGAGCTTGCAAATCGGCTATTTTCAGTGTAAGTGTAAAATCAGTCATTACGACGACATCAAGGCCCGCCAAAATCAATTTTAGTCAACTAAATCAACTGTAGATTTAGCAGACTAAAATCTTATGATATTTAGTCAACTAAAACTAGACTAGCACTAAAATATTCCAGGTGACTTTTCCAGCAGATGTTAGTCTTAGACCAGGGGTTCCCAAACTTTTTTGGACCAGGTACCCCTTTTGGGGTAGATATTTTTCCAGGTACCCCCTCATCCTCGCAACACGGATAACAAATAAATGTATACGTCTAAATGTAGACGTTTAAATGTAGACGTCTAAATGTAGACGTCTAAATGTATACAGACGTCTAAATGTAGACGTCTAAATGTGTACGTCTAAATGTAGACGTCTAAATGTAGACGTCTAAATGTGTACGTCTTCTCTTATGGGGGTCCCTGGCATATCTTTTCAAATGGGGGTCCACGGGCTAAGTAGTGTCAATTTGGGGGTCCTTGACATGAAAAAGTTTGGGAACCACT
>NC_137870.1:56416-83916 GCF_963924005.1 Protomyctophum bolini | reverse complement strand
TGTAAGACTACACTACCCACAATGCCCCACTACACCACACACACACACACACTGAGGAGGTCCTCTATGAGTCTGTAAGACTACACTACCCACAATGCCCCACTACACCACACACACACACACACACACACACACACACACACACACACACACACACTGAGGAGGTCCTCTATGAGTCTGTAAGACTACACTACCCACAATGCCCCACTACACCACACACACACACACACACACACACACACACACACACACTGAGGAGGTCCTCTATGAGTCTGTAAGACTACACTACCCACAATGCCCCACTACACCACACACACACACACACACACACACACACACACTGAGGAGGTCCTCTATGAGTCTGTAAGACTACACTACCCACAATGCCCCACTACACCACACACACACACACACACACCACACTGAGGAGGTCCTCTATGAGTCTGTAAGACTACACTACCCACGATGCCCCACTACACCACACACACACACACACACACACTGAGGGCTCCGTACTGTAAATTATTATACCGTGGCATGCCTAATCTCTCTCTCTCTCTCTGTGTATAGTAACCCTATGTCTCTCTCTCTCTCTCTCTCTCTCTGTGTATAGTAACCCTATGTCTCTCTCTCAGGTACTCAGCGGCCAGTATGATTGACACGTCCAGTAAATATAAGTTCCTGTGGAAGCTCCCCCTAGAGGACATCCAGATGGTGAAAAGTAAGTATTTAGGGTTATAATTCTGTTCACTAACGTGTCCGTGAGGTGAGGGGTGGGATTAGCACCCTCTAGAGGTGATGTGAGGGGTGGGATTAGCACCCCCTAGAGGTGAGGTGAGGGGTGGGATTAGCACCCTCTAGAGGTGAAGTGAGGGGTGGGATTAGCACCCTCTAGAGGTGAGGTGAGGGGTGGGATTAGCGCCCCCTAGAGGTGAGGTGAGGGGTGGGATTAGCACCCTCTAGAGGTAAGGTGAGGGGTGGGATTAGCACCCTCTAGAGGTGAGGTGAGGGGTGGGATTAGCACCCTCTAGAGGTGAAGTGAGGGGTGGGAGTAGCACCCTCTAGAGGTGAGGTGAGGGGTGGGATTAGCACCCTCTAGAGGTGAGGTGAGGGGTGGGATTAGCACCCTCTAGAGGTGAGGTGAGGGGTGGGATTAGCACCCTCTAGAGGTGAGGTGAGGGGTGGGATTAGCGCCCCCTAGAGGTGAGGTGAGGGGTGGGATTAGCACCCTCTAGAGGTGAGGTGAGGGGTGGGATTAGCACCCTCTAGAGGTGAAGTGAGGGGTGGGATTAGCGCCCCCTAGAGGTGAGGCTCTGACTATAACACTAATGATAGCTGGGTGTGTCCAACACTAAGCCCCTCCCACTAACAGTATGTGGGTGTGTCCAACACTAAGCCCCTCCCACTAACAGTATGTGGGTGTGTCCCACAATAAGCCCCTCCCACTAACAGTATGTGGGCGTGTCCCAACACTAAGCCCCTCCCACTAACAGTATGTGGGCGTGTCCAACACTAAGCCCCTCCCACTAACAGTATGTGGGCGTGTCCAAACAGGCTCCGCCCAGCAGGCCACCAACAAGGAGAGCATCCAGAAGCTGATTGGCCGCTTGGACGAGGACCTGAGCACGCTGGGGCAAATCAGCAAGCTGTCTGAGACTCTGACACTCCCCCACCAGGTAATGAACCAATCAGACAGCTGTCTGAGGGGTGAGCTGAGCTGTCCCCTCCCCCCATCACACACAACTGTTTGGTCAAACCACGTGACTTCCATTGGAAAACACGGACAGCACAGAGCATGTTCGTCTGGTATGTGTGTACGCAGAGCCGGACTAACAATGGAACTAGGTGGATCTTAAGCGCCAGGGCCCGAAGCTTGCAGGGCCCGGTACGAGACTATAGGTACAGCTGTTGGGTTAGGGTTAGGGTTAGGGTACGAGACTATAGGTACAGCTGTTGGGTTAGGGTTAGGGTTAGGGTACGAGACTATAGGTACAGCTGTTGGGTTAGGGTTAGGGTACGAGACTATAGGCACAGCTGTTGGGTTAGGGTTAGGGTTAGGGTACGAGACTATAGGCACAGCTGTTGGGTTAGGGTTAGGGTTAGGGTACGAGACTATAGGCACAGCTGTTGGGTTAGGGTTAGGGTTAGGGTACGAGACTATAGGCACAGCTGTTGGGTTAGGGTTAGGGTTAGGGTACGAGACTATAGGCACAGCTGTTGCTTCTTTCCAAAAATATAACGCAACACAGGAACCCCCGCTAGTGTTTTTGGTCTTTGTCTGAGAGTTTCTGTAGCAGTTTTCTGGAGGGGGGGGGGGAGCAGTCGGTTTGGGGGGGTTCCCTACGGCTGCGCGTCGCTTCCTCCTCTGACAGAGGGGAGGCGAGTAAGCGACGCCGTCAGAAGCCCCCTTGCTCAGGAAGGCCCCCTCACTCGGACCAAGTTGCGACAATGACATACAGCCTATGTGTAAAGAGGAATATAAACAAGACCTTGGCGCAAAACTTCATATTTACCCCGCTCTAATACAACAAAAGTGTGTTCTCACATCCTCCATTTCACGATTTCAGCACTCGTGAGTAAATTAATTTAATTGCTATTATGAAAGTTTTCAGTGACGTTGGACCCACAGGTTGCATTGTCGTCAATAATTAATCTGTCTTTAAAACGTTCTAACATTAATATAGCATATTGTCTGTTGGTGCACACATGTTATATGGACCATGTAACAACATGGTCAACAGCACTGTTTGCAAATGTAGCTACATTTGTTGGCCACAAAGACAATTTAGACAAAGCATGCTGCAGCCTGCTAATGGAGATAGTTTAGCAGAGACTGAAGTTGGAAAGGCTGTGCCCAGTGCGGCAGTGCCTGCTGGCTGCTGTGTCTTGTGTCAGCGGGCAGCGCAGGCAGTAGTGGATATGCGCTAAACGCATGCATGTCCTCACGTCCAGTCTGTCTTCTAGAGGACCATACGATGCAGCTCTGCATCGTATGGTCCTCTAGTCTGTCCTCTAGAAGACAGACGAGGCAGAGCTGGGCTAAAATCTAAAATCTTTGTTTCTTCTTCCCCTGTGTGTGTGTGTGTGTGTGTGTGTGTGTGTGTGTGTGTGTGTGTGTGTGTGTGTGTGTGTTTTCAGTCGTTGGATGATGTCATCAAGGATCTGATGGCGTGCGTCCACAGAGAGCTCTCAGAGAAGCAATCTGTGGCGTTCAACATGACCCTGCTGCCTACCAAGGTATGATGTCATAATGTCATAATGATGTCATGACCCTGCTGCCTACCAAGGTATGATGTCATAATGTCATAATGATGTCATGAGTCATGACCTACCAAGGTAAAATGTCATAATGATGTCATGACCCTGCTGCCTACCAAGGTATGATGTCATAGGCAGGGGCGGTTATTAGCGCTACGCACCACGCTTTTAAGTGCCGCGCTATGAGCTTGTAGATCTGATATTTTTCAACACAACGCTTAAAACACCAAAAGGGGTTCCCGTCCTGAATGGGTTGAACAAGTAGCGGGTTTTGCGGGTAAATGTGGTGGAAGGCGGTGTTAATATTAACCCTCTCCTCCCCAGATGGAGCTGGAGTCGGCAGAGAGCAGCTTCGTGTTCGAGTTCAGCTCTCCTGACGCCCGGTCGCACTTTGAGCAGGCCCTGGACGAGGCTAAGAGGAAACTAGGTCTGTCTGTCTGTCTGTCTGTCTGTCTGTCTGTCTGTCTGTCTGTCTGTCTGTCTGTCTGTCTGTCTGTCTGTCTGTCTGTCTGTCTGTCTGCCTGTCTGTCTGCCTGCCTGTCTGTCTGTCTGTCTGTCTGTCTGTCTTCCTAAATCTGTTCTTCACGGTGTTAATCAGTTTAGACCCCGCCCCCTTTACACAGAGAGTGAGAACGGTCCGTCTGATTGTATGGGATTTTTTTTTATTATTATTTGACATTGAGTGAAATTCACCCGAACAGCTGCCTGTAGAAAAGAAAAATCACACCCGTGTGAACTGAGTGGTGCAGCTCTCCCCCCACCTCTCTCTCTGTCTCTCTCTCTCTCTCTGCAACATCGCAGCACTATCCCTCTCTGTTTCTGACGCCCCCTACTGGTATCCTATAGTCATATACTGGTGCTCATGACCACATGGGTACATACCACACACATGGGTACATACCACACACATGGGTACATACCACACACATGGGTACATACCACACACATGGGTACATACCACACATACACACAGACATTGCTGGTTGTAGGAGTGGTTGCACCACTCAAAAACAGAGATGCATAAAATTAGTTTAACGTTGTTTAATGCAATCAGATATGACTTTTCTGTGTGGATGTATGGGCTGTCAATCAGATGTTCTGTTCTGATTGGCTAACAGCATTAAAGGACCAATGGAATCCTGAGTTTCTGAAGGCCATCCCCATCATGAAGACACGCAGCGGCATGCAGGTGAGAACCAATGACATCACAGTATGATGCAGGTGAGAACCAATGACATTGCAGTATCGCCGTCATACAGTCTGGAGCAACGGAAGCTCCGATCATGAGTAAAATATAAATGCTTCCGTCGTACAGTCTGGAGCAACGGAAGCTCTGATCATGAGTCTAATATAAATGCTTCCGTCGTACAGTCTGGAGCAACGGAAGCTCCGATCATGAGTAAAATATAAATGCTTCCGTCATACAGTCTGGAGCAACGGAAGCTCCGATCATGAGTAAAATATAAATGCTTCCGTCGTACAGTCTGGAGCAACGGAAGCTCTGATCATGAGTAAAATATAAATGCTTCCGTCGTACAGTCTGGAGCAACGGAAGCTCTGATCATGAGTAAAATATAAATGCTTCCGTCATACAGTCTGGAGAAACGGAAGCTCTGATCATGAGTCTAATATAAATGCTTCCGTCGTACAGTCTGGAGCAACGGAAGCTCTGATCATGAGTAAAATATAAATGCTTCCGTCGTACAGTCTGGAGCAACGGAAGCTCTGATCATGAGTAAAATATAAATGCTTCCGTCGTACAGTCTGGAGCAATGGAAGCTCTGATCATGAGTAAAATATAAATGCTTCCGTCGTACAGTCTGGAGCAACGGAAGCTCTGATCACGAGTAAAATATAAATGCTTCCGTCATACAGTCTGGAGCAACGGAAGCTCTGATCATGAGTAAAATATAAATGCTTCCGTCGTACAGTCTGGAGCAACGGAAGCTCCGATCATGAGTAAAATATAAATGCTTCCGTCGTACAGTCTGGAGCAACGGAAGCTCTGATCATGAGTAAAATATAAATGCTTCCGTCATACAGTCTGGAGCAACGGAAGCTCTGATCATGAGTAAAATATAAATGCTTCCGTCGTACAGTCTGGAGCAACGGAAGCTCTGATCATGAGTAAAATATAAATGCTTCCGTCGTACAGTCTGGAGCAACGGAAGCTCCGATCATGAGTAAAATATAAATGCTTCCGTCGTACAGTCTGGAGCAACGGAAGCTCTGATCATGAGTAAAATATAAATGCTTCCGTCGTACAGTCTGGAGCAACGGAAGCTCCGATCACGAGTAAAATATAAATGCTTCCGTCGTACAGTCTGGAGCAACGGAAGCTCCGATCAAGAGTAAAATATAAATGCTTCCGTCGTACAGTCTGGAGCAACGGAATCTCTGATCATGAGTAAAATATAAATGCTTCCGTCGTACAGTCTGGAGCAACAGAAGCTCTGATCATGAGTAAAATATAAATGCTTCCGTCGTACAGTCTGGAGCAACGGAAGCTCTGATCATGAGTAAAATATAAATGCTTCCGTCGTACAGTCTGGAGCAACGGAAGCTCTGATCATGAGTTAAATATAAATGCTTCCGTCGTACAGTCTGGAGCAACGGAAGCTCTGATCATGAGTAAAATATAAATGCTTCCGTCGTACAGTCTGGAGCAACGGAAGCTCTGATCATGAGTAAAATATAAATGCTTCCGTCGTACAGTCTGGAGCAACGGAAGCTCTGATCATGAGTTAAATATAAATGCTTCCGTCGTACAGTCTGGAGCAACGGAAGCTCTGATCACAAATAAAATATAAATGCTTCCGTCGTACAGTCTGGAGCAACGGAAGCTCTGATCATGAGTCTAATATAAATGCTTCCGTCATACAGTCTGGAGCAACGGAAGCTCTGATCTTGAGTAAAATATAAATGCTTCCGTCGTACAGTCTGGAGCAACGGAAGCTCTGATCATGAGTAAAATATAAATGCTTCCGTCGTACAGTCTGGAGCAACGGAAGCTCTGATCATGAGTAAAATATAAATGCTTCCGTCGTACAGTCTGGAGCAACGGAAGCTCTGATCATGAGTAAAATATAAATGCTTCCGTCGTACAGTCTGGAGCAACGGAAGCTCTGATCATGAGTCTAATATAAATGCTTCCGTCATACATTCTGGAGCAACGGAAGCTCTGATCATGAGTAAAATATAAATGCTTCTGTCGTACAGTCTGGAGCAACGGAAGCTCTGATCATGAGTAAAATATAAATGCTTCCGTCATACAGTCTGGAGCAACGGAAGCTCTGATCATGAGTAAAATATAAATGCTTCCGTCATACAGTCTGGAGCAACGGAAGCTCTGATCATGAGTCTAATATAAATGCTTCCGTCGTACAGTCTGGAGCAACGGAAGCTCTGATCATGAGTTAAATATAAATGCTTCCGTCGTACAGTCTGGAGCAACGGAAGCTCTGATCACGAGTAAAATATAAATGCTTCCGTCGTACAGTCTGGAGCAACGGAAGCTCTGATCATGAGTAAAATATAAATGCTTCCGTCATACAGTCTGGAGCAACGGAAACTCTGATCATGAGTCAAATATAAATGCTTCCGTCGTACAGTCTGGAGCAACGGAAGCTCTGATCATGAGTAAAATATAAACTGGAGCAACGGAAGCTCTATATAAAAAAATAATCTAATGATATTTCTTTAACTCTTTCAGTTCTCGTGTGCGTCTCCGAGTCACAGCAGTCCAGACAGCAGCTGTGAGGTGTGGGTGTGTAACAGTGACGGATACGTAGGACAGGTTAGTGCACGCACACACGCACGCATGCACGCACACACGCACGCACGCACGCACGCACGCACGCAGGTGTAAAATCACTTTTTTGGGACGTGTGCGCTCTCTGGTGGCTGAAAAGAGAATGTTTGGTGTGTAGGTGTGTCTATACTGAACTACGGTTCCCTCTGGTGGTTGTAGTTTTCTGTAGTTTTTACCTGTACTTCCTGGTAGGTGTGTCTCCTGAACATCAGAGAGGACTACAGTTGTAGTTTTGTCTCCTTAACATCAGGGAGGACTACAGTTGTAGTTTTTACCTGTACTTCCTGGTAGGTGTGTCTCCTGGACTACAGCTTAGAGTATATATGAATAGAGAAGACATCCGAGTTCTCCTTCCATCCACTTGCATTAAGTTGCTCAAAAGCGCATGAGGCGATTTCACTCCTCCTTCCGGGTAGGAACAGATTGCATTCTGGGATGGATTGGCCCCAAACACATGAACGCGCTGCCGTTGACTATCATTGCACGCGTTCACGTGCGTTCCAGGTGCGTTCACGTATGAAACAGCGTTCACGTGTCATCGTGAACGTGCACAATGATAGTCAACGGACCAGTGCGTTCATGTGTTTGGGGCCAACAATATGCAATACCTTCATTCGGCCACTATGTCCATTTCGCCTCAGGGTTTCCTCTGGGTGCCTTCTCTATTCATATATACTCTAAGGACTACAGTTGTATTTTTTTTACCTGTACTTCCTGGTAGGTGTGTCTCCTGGACTACAGTTGTAGTTTTTTACCTGTACTTCCTGGTAGGTGTGTCTCCTGGAATACAGTTGTAGTTTTTTTACCTGTACTTCCTGGTAGGTGTGTCTCCTTAACATCAGGGAGGACTACAGTTGTAGTTTTTACCTGTACTTCCTGGTAGGTGTGTCTCCTGAACATCAGGGAGGAGCCTACGGTGGAAGCGTGCATCGCCGTGTGTTCTGCTAGAATCATCTGCATCGCAGCTGTGCCTGGTCTGAAGGGAAGGTACGTGCACGCACGCACGCACACACGCACGCACACACGCACGCACGCACGCACGCACACACACGCACGCACACGCACAAACACGCACCTGGACTACATGTTGTCTCAGTAAGATTGATTGATTGATTGATTGATCGGTGTGATTGATCTTCCGGTCTCCTAGGGAACGAGGAGCAGAGCCCGCCCCGGCTCCGCTCCCTGGCCACGCCCACGGCCACGCCCACAGCCAGCTGATTGACATCTCCATCTCTCAGTACGAGCCACGCCCCCCAGGTGGGTCCTCATGAATAATTGATTAACCCATGATTTAGACCTTTTTAAGCGTTATTTTAAACTTTAGCAGATCTACAAGCTACAGATCTACAAGCTACAGATCTACAAGCTACAGATCTACAAGCTAGATCTTTAGATCTGCTATTTTTTACCGTTGTCTGGCAGCCGACAGGCTTCTTTTGTTTAACCAAAAAAAAAGATTTGTGCCGCATTTTTTACGAATTTTCAAAAATAGCAGACCTACAAGTGCATAGCTTGTAGATCTGCTATTTCTCAATAGCTAAATCATAACATAATGTTTAAAACGTGACTTCCATTGGAAAAGCATTGAAACACGGACAGCACAGAGCATGTTCGTCTGATATGTGTGTACGAGGCATGTTGGTCTGGTATGTGTGTACGAAGCGTGTTGGTCTGGTATGTGTGTACGAAGCGTGTTGGTCTGGTATGTGTGTACGAGGCGTGTTGGTCTGGTATGTGTGTACGAGGCGTGTTGGTCTGGTATGTGTGTACGAGGCATGTTGGTCTGGTATGTGTGTACGAGGCGTGTTGGTCTGGTATGTGTGTACGAGGCCTGTACAAAGAAGAGTCAAGCACATATGGAGAAAACCTGCTACTTTGAGGAGCTATATGATAATATATAACCTGCTACTATATGATAATATATAACCTGCTGCTATATGATAATATATAACCTGCTACTATATGATAATATATAACCTGCTGCTATATGATAATATATAACCTGCTACTATATGATAATATATAACCTGCTACTATATGATAATATATAACCTGCTACTATATGATAATATATAACCTGCTACTATATGATAATATATAACCTGCTACTATATGATAATATATAACCTGCTACTATATGATAATATATAACCTGCTACTATATGATAATATATAACCTGCTGCTATATGGTAATATATAACCTGCTACTATATGATAATATATAACCTGCTGCTATATGATAATATATAACCTGCTGCTATATGATAATATATAACCTGCTACTATATGATAATATATAACCTGCTGCTATATGATAATATATAACCTGCTACTATATGATAATATATAACCTGCTACTATATGATAATATATAACCTGCTGCTATATGATAATATATAACCTGCTGCTATATGATAATATATAACCTGCTGCTATATGATAATATATAACCTGCTGCTATATGATAATATATAACCTGCGACTATATGATAATATATAACCTTCTACTATATGATAATATATAACCTGCTGCTATATGATAATATATAACCTGCTGCTATATGATAATATATAACCTGCTACTATATGATAATATATAACCTGCTACTATATGATAATATATAACCTGCTGCTATATGATAATATATAACCTGCTGCTATATGATAATATATAACCTGCTGCTATATGATAATATATAACCTGCTGCTATATGATAATATATAACCTGCTACTATATGATAATATATAACCTGCTACTATATGATAATATATAACCTGCTGCTATATGATAATATATAACCTGCTGCTATATGATAATATATAACCTGCTACTATATGATAATATATAACCTGCTACTATATGATAATATATAACCTGCTGCTATATGATAATATATAACCTGCTACTTTGAGGAGCTATATCAGAGCTCCAGACTAACTAACGTCCCGGAACCCTCCCCTCAGACCAGCTCATGAATAGTTAATGAACTCGTTGATGAAGTAACTCCTCCTCATTGGTTGCAGCCGCGGCGGGGGAGGAGCTTGTTCCGTTTGACAGCGATGATACGGACGACGAGGACTCTCCCAGCCCCGCCTCCACGCTACAGAGCCAAGCCAGTCACTCTGCCATGTGTAAGAGCACGCACGCACTCGCACACACACGCACTCGCACACACGCATGCACACGCACGCACACGCACGCACGCACTCGCACACACGCATGCACACGTGAGAGAAGAGTTTTACGCTTTGATTCCCGACCATTTTCATTTCAAGGAGCCCCATTTTGACATGCATTAGTCTACGGACCCCCGTTGAATGGCATTTCTATCTCTGAGACCCCCAATTTATACTGTAAAATCACTGTTAATGCAACTCTGAGAGTGTACAAATGGAACGTTTGGTTCCATTTGTACACTCTCAGAGTTACACTCTCAGAGTTACAGACCCAAAAGGGTCCATTTGGTTCCAAACTATCATTTAGCTATAGGGACCCCCTGGAACTCCCTCAAGGACCCCTGGGGTCTCCGGGGAAACGCTCAACTAAAAGAAGCAATCTCTCTCTCTCTCTCTCTCTCTCTCTCTCTCTCTCTCTCTCTCTCTCTCCCCCGCTCCCATTGTGTGTGGATGTCTCTCTACCAGACGAGGACGGTCCGTGTGGTGGGGGCGGGGGAGGGGTGAAGGACATGGCCACAGAGACCACGAGCAGTGAGGAGGAGCAGGAGTTCCCCCCCGCAGCGCCCCCCACAGCGCCCCCCTGTGGTGGGAGGGGGGGGTCTCTCCACCGCCACATGGACCAGGACGTCATCGAGGTAGACGGCCGCGCCATGAGGCGCTCGTCACGAGGCTCGTTCACACGAGCTTCACTGGACGACCTTCTGAGCATCGACCCCGAGGCCTACCAGAGCTCTGTGTGGCTGGGCACCGAGGACGGATGGTAACTATAACTATAACTATAACTATTAATACTACTACTACTACTACTACTACTAATACTAATACTACTACTACTATCACTGCTACTACTATCACTGCTACTGCTACTACGACCCCGAGGCCTACCAGAGCTCTGTGTGGCTGGGCACCGAGGACGGATGGTAACTATAACTATAACTATAACTATTAATACTACTACTACTACTACTAATACTAATACTAATACTAATACTACTACTACTATCACTGCTACTGCTACTACGACCCCGAGGCCTACCAGAGCTCTGTGTGGCTGGGCACCGAGGACGGATGGTAACTATAACTATAACTATAACTATTAATACTACTACTACTACTACTACTACTAATACTAATACTACTACTACTATCACTGCTACTACTATCACTGCTACTGCTACTACGACCCCGAGGCCTACCAGAGCTCTGTGTGGCTGGGCACCGAGGACGGATGGTAACTATAACTATAACTATAACTATTAATACTACTACTACTACTACTAATACTAATACTAATACTACTACTACTATCACTGCTACTGCTACTACGACCCCGAGGCCTACCAGAGCTCTGTGTGGCTGGGCACCGAGGACGGATGGTAACTATAACTATAACTATAACTATTAATACTACTACTACTACTACTACTACTAATACTAATACTACTACTACTATCACTGCTACTACTATCACTGCTACTGCTACTACGACCCCGAGGCCTACCAGAGCTCTGTGTGGCTGGGCACCGAGGACGGATGGTAACTATAACTATAACTATAACTATTAATACTACTACTACTACTACTAATACTAATACTAATAGTAATACTACTACTACTATCACTGCTACTGCTACTACGACCCCGAGGCCTACCAGAGCTCTGTGTGGCTGGGCACCGAGGACGGATGGTAACTATAACTATAACTATAACTATAACTATTAATACTACTACTACTACTACTACTACTACTACTACTAATACTAATACTACTACTACTATCACTGCTACTACTATCACTGCTACTGCTACTACGACCCCGAGGCCTACCAGAGCTCTGTGTGGCTGGGCACCGAGGACGGATGGTAACTATAACTATAACTATAACTATTAATACTACTACTACTACTACTAATACTACTACTACTATCACTGCTACTACTATCACTGCTACTGCTACTACGACCCGAGGCCTACCAGAGCTCTGTGTGGCTGGGCACCGAGGACGGATGGTAACTATAACTACTAATACTACTACTACTACTACTACTACTACTACTACTACTACTACTAATACTAATACTACTACTACTATCACTGCTACTGCTACTACGACCCCGAGGCCTATCAGAGCTCTGTGTGGCTGGGCACTGAGGACGGATGGTAACTATAACTATTAATACTACTACTACTACTACTACTAATACTAATACTACTACTACTATCACTGCTACTACTATCACTGCTACTGCTACTACGACCCCGAGGCCTATCAGAGCTCTGTGTGGCTGGGCACCGAGGACGGATGGTAACTATAACTACTAATACTACTACTACTATGGGTCTGTGAATGTCAGGTCAGGTCAGGCAGATTCTGCTGCTGCTGCTGGTAAACTGTAAGCCAGTCGGACAGAGAAGGTTCGTTATCTCTGGAAGCAACTACTCTAGTGCTTCAACCCGAACAAATAGCTGAGGGTATAAATTCCTCGATGGTATCTGGCGCTGGCGCCGGATAAACCCACCTCACGGAGGTACTGTATAAATCTTTCCAATGTGTTTAGTAGTGGCGCCCACACACATTATCAGCTATATGTGTTTAGTAGTGGCGCCCACACACATTATCAGCTATATGTGTTTAGTAGTGGCACCCACACACATTATCAGCTATATGTGTTTAGTAGTGGCGCCCACACACATTATCAGCTATATGTGTTTAGTAGTGGCACCCACACACATTATCAGCTATATGTGTTTAGTAGTGGCGCCCACACACATTATCAGCTATGTGTTTAGTAGTGGCACCCACACACATTATCAGCTATATGTGTTTAGTAGTGGCGCCCACACACATTATCAGCTATATGTGTTTAGTAGTGGCACCCACACACATTATCAGCTATTTGAAAAGATTATGGATTTTACAATGAGGTTATATCTTCCCTTCTTCTCTGGAGTCCTGCCTCAAAGCAGACCAGAGGTAGAAAACTCCATGTCGGCATGCTAGCATGTTATCATGCCTGTTAGCATGGTAGCATCCATTTTAGAGAGCGTATGAATGGTTCTGTACCGTCAGTGAAGTCTGTCTGTCTGTCTGTCTGTCTGTCATTCTAGCATCCATGTGTACCAGTCTTCAGACAACATCAGGAATCGTAAGAACAGCATGAAGATGCAACACAGCGCCTCCATCCTCTGCATCCTGTGAGTCTGCTGCCCCTAGTGGTCACTGTAGGAACTGTTTGTCTGCACCTAGTGGTCACTTTAGGAACTGTCTGCCCCTAGTAGTCACTGTAGGAACTGTCTGTCTGCGCCTAGTGGTCACTGTAGGAACTGTCTGTCTGACCCTAGTAGTCACTGTAGGAACTGTCTGCCCCTAGTGGTCACTGTAGGAACTGTCTGTCTGCCCCCTAGTGGTCACTGTATGAACTGTCTGTCTGCCCCCTAGTGGTCACTATAGGAACTGTCTGTCTGGCCCTAGTGGTCACTGTATGAACTGTCTGTCTGCCTCTAGTGGACACTGTAGGAACTGTCTGCTTTGCGTTGGTATTTTTTACAGCAAAACATCTGATGGTTTGAAAAACACACCATTTAGTTTTAGTCCTATTTTAGTCATCTGGAATTGTAATAATAATAATGATAATAATGATAATTATAATGATAATGATAATGATAATATGTTTTCAGATATCTGGACAACAAGGTGTTTGTCTCTCTGGCCAATGGGGAGGTCATCGTCTACCAGAGAGAAGCAGGTCAGATTCTTAGTCCAATCCTGTTTGTGAGGCATTAGCTCCTCCCCTAGCCCCTCCCCTAGCCCCTCCCCTAGCCCCTCCCCCTAACCCCTCCCCTAGCCCTTCCCCTAGCCACTCCCCCTAGCCCCTCCCCTAACCCCTCCCCTAGCCCCTCCCCCTAACCCCTCCCCTAGCCCTTCCCCTAGCCACTCCCCCTAGCCCCTCCCCTAACCCCTCCCCTAGCCCTTCCCCTAGCCCCTCCCCTATTCACTCCCCCTAACCCCTCCCCTATTCACTCCCCCTAGCCCCTCCCCTAACCCCTTCCCCTAACTCCTCCCCTAGCCCTTCCCCTAGCCCCTCCCCTATTCACTCCCCCTAACACCTCCCCTAGCCCCTCCCCTAACCCCTCCCCTAGCCCCTCCCCTATTCACTCCCCCTAGCCCCTCCCCTAACCCCTTCCCCTAGCTCCTCCCCTAGCCCCTCCCCTAGCCCCTCCCCATTTACATCATATAATGGGCTCTAACCAATCACATCAATTGAGTTGATTCATGAGATGATGTAGGATGATACGGGCGCCCCTCACTTCACACGGTTGTGATCTGTACCCTCAGGTAGTTTCTGGGACCCTCAGGGTGTTATCTGTACCCTCAGGTAGTTTCTGGGACCCTCAGGGTGTGATCTGTACCCTCAGGTAGTTTCTGGGACCCTCAGGGTGTGATCTGTACCCTCAGGTAGTTTATGGGACCCTCAGGTAGTTTATGGGACCCTCAGGTAGTTTATGGGACCCTCAGGGTGTTATTTGAACCATATGTAGTTTCTGGGACCCTCAGGGTGTTATTTGAACCATATGTAGTTTCTGGGACCCTCAGGGTGTGATTTGAACCCTCAGGTAGTTTCTGGGACCCTCAGGGTGTTATTTTAACCATATGTAGTTTCTGGGACCCTCAGGGTGTTATTTGAACCCTCAGGTAGTTTCTGGGACCCTCAGGGTGTGATTTGAACCCTCAGGTAGTTTCTGGGACCCTCAGGGTGTGATTTGTGTTTCTGGGACCCTCAGGGTGTTATTTGAACCCTCAGGTAGTTTCTGGGACCCTCAGGGTGTTATTTGAACCCTCAGGTAGTTTCTGGGACCCTCAGGGTGTGATTTGTACCCTCAGGTAGTTTCTGGGACCCCCAGTCGTCCCAGACGTTGCTGTTGGCCACGCCCCTCGGCCCCGTCACCAGGATGGTCCCGGTGGGAGGGAAGCTGTGGTGCGGAGCGCAGAACCGGATCCTCATCCTGGACACCGATAGGCTGGTGCAAGAGGTAAGAATGATGTCACTGTGATGTCACTGTGATGTCACTGTGATGTAGTGTTGTCATGAATATCGTTGTATCGGTAAGTATCGATTCTGATAAATGAAAAGTGTTGTCTATGATGAAGTGTCTCTATGTAGATATAACAATACATATAAACAGTAAGACATTATTGCGAAAGCAATGAGCACTTACTATGAGACCTAGCAGATCATGTCTGTGTGTGTGTGTGTGTGTGTGTGTGTCTGTCCCGCTTTTGTGCCCATATATGGAGCTGAGTGATTACGTCACCATGACTCAGCCATAACCATATAAGGAGTCCCCAAAGCAGCTATACGTCCAAAACCCAAATATGTACGAGCTGCGTTGGCTTCCCGCGTTTGCGCGTCTTACTATAGTGTTAATAGAGCACCATTGGCTGAGTCCTTAAAACGAAGAGGTTGGTTCAGACCTCTATACAGGTTGGGTCAATGCTCAGGCTGCAATATTTGATATTAAAATCCTCCCTCTCACACTCCCTCATTCCCCTCCCCCTCTCTCCCCCCCCCCTCTCTCTCTCTCTCTCTCTCTCTCTCTCTCTCTCCCCCTCTCTCTCTCTCTCTCTCTCCCCCCCTCCCAGCATGGTTTCCAGGTGGGCAGTGATGTCACCAGGTGCGTGACCAGCATGGTCATATATGGTCAGGGGGTGTGGCTTGCGCTCCAGGGCTCCGCCCAGGTGCGTCTGTACCACGCCCACACCTGGGAGAGCCTGACGGAGGTGGATGTGGCGCCCGCAGTGCACAAGATGCTGGCAGGTACGCGCGCGCACGCACGCAGGCACGCACACACGCGCACGCACACACGCACGCACGCACGCAGGCACGCACACACACACGCGCACGCACACACGCACGCACGCACGCACGCACGCACGCACGCACGCACGCAGGCACGCACGCACGCACACGCAGGCACGCACGCACGCATGCACACACACACACACACACGCTCGCACGTGCAGGTAGGGGGTGCTAACCAGAGAGTGTCAGAGAGGCAGGGGCTGAAATAACGTAAGAGGGCACTTTGGGACACTATGTGTCTATGTCTCTCTACCAGGCTAATATCTCTCTCTCTCTGTGTGTGTCTATGTCTCTCTACCAGGCTAATATCTCTCTCTCTCTCTCTGTGGTCCTGATTCTTCAACGCGTTTACGCTGATATAACGACGTGAAGCTAGCGGAAAGGCATTTACGTGGATTTCCCACATTAATTTGGAATTGATGGAAATGGCCGTGAACTTGACGCTCACGTAGGTTGGTCTTTAGGTGGCGGAGGAATTTACGGGTTTATTCAGAAGGCTTTAGTCTTCATGCTGAATCAATAAATAGTTCCCAAATCTCAGATAAATATGTAGGCATGTCCCCCCAACATTGGTCAGCACATAAAAAAATGATAGCCTATATATAAAAAGCCGAGTGCACTTGTATGCATGCACTTGTATGCCTAAATGCATGCATTCTAAACTGCCCCTGCAAGCCCGACACCTTTTTATTTATTTATTAGGATATTTCTAGCATGCGCGATTGTGCTTCTCACTTGACAGCGTTCTACTCGCAGTGCAACGCGTTGTGAGCTTGTAGATCGGCTCTCACGGCATGTTGAAAAACAAACTCACAATTATAATAAGAACATAGGCCTGGCTACACTTATCTTATCTGCATTATAATCTGCACTGTACGAATCCAACGTTGTTTAGTGTGTGTTAGTGTTGTTTAGTTAGTGAGTCAGTTCTCTGACTGTGTGTGTGTGTGTGTGTGTGTGTGTGTGTGTGTGTGTGTGTGTGTGTGTGTGTGTGTGGCGGACAGCAGCATGCTGCCGCTGAACCGAGTCCAATCTGGGTGAAATTTACATTGGAAAATTAATATAACGGCGCGGTGAGCCCGGACAGAACACGGCCCGGCCCAACTGGCATTCTATGGTTCACAGACATGCCGGTCTGACAGACATACAGCAGTCACGAGGGCTAATTCGCCCTATAAATCCACATTATGGCATCAGCGCGTGCAATTTGGCCAGTCAGTTTTAACTTTTAAATAGCTATATGCTATACGTGTCTATGATCAGAACAAATCCATTCTCCACATGGCATTCAGACAGATGACAGTGAGATGATATTAATCTATTCCCCGCATGAATCAATGCAGCTCTGATAAAAAAAATCGGATATCTATTTTACTTCTGCAGGTGAGTGTTCTTTCTTTTTTTTATAACCCTGCAGTGCATTCATCAGTAAGGGCTTATCATTGCCGAGTTGTAATATAGCATTTGGTCGTGTGGTGAACTTCTTACTCATTATGTGAAAGTAACTGTAACATATCAGTTAACTTATTAACGTTCTGACATTTAACAAGGATTGAAGCAATGCGTGCCAAGTTGGCAAGTTTCGTTTATAATTATATACATATAACTCGCGCTGTTTGCTTGAAGATCTGTCCGTGCAGAGAACCTCCTGTCAAAATTAACTACTCGCTACTAATCGCGCTGTTGTATAGAATTTAAAGTTTGGGAATCCTCTGATGACGTATTTCGAGATTTCCTGTTGCCTTATATGGTGTAGAACTAGAATGGGCGTGGATGTTCCAACTAACCAGGCGACACCAGGCCAATCGCTTGGGGAAAAATGCGGAAAGGATACACTCAGCGATCCGCACAGCCACAAATGAAGTGATTACACCAGCTTCTCTGAATAACACGTCATCTCAACGTAGCTTGATCGGACGGATAATACGATATCTGTTTCCGCCACCGTTACACTCTGGCGTATTTATTGTTGGTGAATCGAGCCCTGTGTGTCTATGTCTCTCTACCAGGCTAATATATCTCTCTCTCTCTGTGTGTCTATGTCTCTCTACCAGGGTCAGATGCTATCATCAGACAGCATAAGGCAGCATGTCTTCGTATCACAGCTCTGTTGGCGTGTTCAGACCTGCTGTGGATCGGGACTAGTGCAGGTACACACACACACACACACACACACACATGCACGCACGCACCCACGCACACACACACACACACACACACACACACACACACACACACACACACACACACACACACACACACACTGATGCTAGGAGGATAATGTAGTTTCATACACAGTGATGCTAGGAGGATAATGTAGTTTTATACAGTGATGCTAGGAGGATAATGTAGTTTTATACACACTGATGCTAGGAGGATAATGTAGTTTCATACACAGTGATGCTAGGAGGATAATGTAGTTTTATACAGTGATGCTAGGAGGATAATGTAGTTTTATATAGTGATGCTAGGAGGATAATGTAGTTTCATACACAGTGATGCTAGGAGGATAGTGTAGTTTTATATAGTGATGCTAGGAGGATAATGTAGTTTTTATACACTGATGCTAGGAGGATAATGTAGTTTTATACAGTGATGCTAGGAGGATAGTGTAGTTTTATACAGTGATGCTAGGAGGATAATGTAGTTTTATACAGTGATGCTAGGAGGATAATGTAGTTTTATATAGTGATGCTAGGAGGATAATGTAGTTTCATACACACTGATGCTAGGAGGATAATGTAGTTTTTATACACTGATGCTAGGAGGATAATGTAGTTTTATACAGTGATGCTAGGAGGATAATGTAGTTTTTTAAACACTGATGCTAGGAGGATAATGTAGTTTTTTAAACACTGATGCTAGGAGGATAATGTAGTTTTTTAAACACTGATGCTAGGAGGATAATGTAGTTTTTTTATACAGTGATGCTATGAGGATAATGTAGTTTTATACAGTGATGCTAGGAGGATAATGTAGTTTTAAACACACTGATGCTAGGAGGATAATGTAGTTTTTTAAACACTGATGCTAGGAGGATAATGTAGTTTTTTAAACACTGATGCTAGGAGGATAATGTAGTTTTAAACACACTGATGCTAGGAGGATAATGTAGTTTTTCCTGTCCAATCAGGCGTGGTCCTGACGCTGCCCATCCCGGTGGTGAGTTCGGGAACGGTGGCGGGAACGCTGCGCTCCCCGCTGACGCCCACAGGCTCCGCCCACGGCCACACGGGTCACGTTCGCTTCCTGACCGCCATCGAGCTGCCCGGCGGCTTCCACCTCAACCTCCCTCCTCCGCCACCGGAGGGCGCAGGTGAGACGCAACGGCTCTCCTGTCTGTTCACTACCATTTAGAAAAGAAAGGTTTCTAAAAACATTTTTCTGTAAAACCTCATGTTTCTGTCAGTGGTTCTCACAGGGTTAAACCTCATGTTTCTATGTCAGTGGTTCTCACAGGGTTAAACCTCATGTTTCTATATCAGTGGTTCTCACAGGGTTAAACCTCATGTTTCTATATCAGTGGTTCTCACAGGGTTAAACCTCATGTTTCTATATCAGTGGTTCTCACAGGGTTAAAACATCATGTTTCTATATCAGTGGTTATCACAGGGTTAAAACCTCATGTTTCTATATCAGTGGTTCTCACAGGGTTAAAACCTCATGTTTCTATATCAGTGGTTATCACAGGGTTAAAACCTCATGTTTCTATATCAGTGGTTCTCACAGGGTTAAAACCTCATGTTTCTATATCAGTGGTTCTCACAGGGTTAAAACTCATGTTTCTATATCAGTGGTTCTCACAAGGTTAAAACCTCATGTTTCTATATCAGTGGTTCTCACAGGGTTAAAACCTCATGTTTCTATATCAGTGGTTCTCACAAGGTTAAAACCTCATGTTTCTATATCAGTGGTTCTCACAGGGTTAAAACCTCATGTTTCTATATCAGTGGTTCTCACATGGTTAAAACCTCATGTTTCTATATCAGTGGTTCTCACAGGGTTAAAACCCTCATGTTTCTATATCAGTGGTTCTCACAGGGTTAAACCCTATGTTTCTATATCGGTGGTTCCCACAGGGTTAAACCTCATGTTTCTATATCAGTGGTTCTCACAGGGTTAAACCCTCATGTTTCTATATCAGTGGTTCTCACAGGGTTAAACCTCATGTTTCTATATCAGTGGTTCTCACAGGGTTAAACCTCATGTTTCTATATCAGTGGTTCTCACAGGGTTAAACCTCATGTTTCTATGTCAGTGGTTCTCTGATAAACGTCCTCCCGGTGGGGCCTCCTCACTGACAGTGAGTCAGTATTCTCCCGGTGGGGGCTCCTCACTAAATGTAATGATTTGTGACCTTTGCCCTGTGTCACCCCTCCCTCATCCAGGCAACCAATCGCAGAGCGGCGTGGGCGGGGCGATTGACGGGGCGGCGGGGGGGAGGCGAGTCTCCTCCCACGTCCAGCCGAAGGCCAATGAGCTGCTGGTGATCTCGGGGGGCGACGGCTACGAGGACTTCCGGCTGACCAATAGCAGCGCGGCGGAGACCGTGGGGCGGGACGACTCCACCAATCACCTGCTGCTGTGGAGGGTGTGAAGGCAACGCCCCCTTTCTGCTGACTCCTCCCACTTGGCTTGTTTTTTTTGTTTTATTTATTCTTTCGCTCGGTTGGTTGAGCCTCCACGGATCTGCGTTCCCATTGGTCGGTTGGTTGAGCCTCCACGGATCTGCGCTCCCATTGGTCGGTTGGTTGAGCCTCCACGGATCTGCGCTCCCATTGGTCCGTCCGTGGTTTCCTGGTCTCTCTCTCTCCACCTATCGGTGGCCCTTAATCCCCTCCTGGGTGGGAGGGGCTCGTTCTTCTCCTTGATTGGTCCTCACACTGTGTGTGTGTGTGTGTGTGTGTGTGTGTGTGTGTGTGTGTGTGTGTGTGTGATGAACAGAGACACACAGACATATTTCACAAGTTCAGAGAGAGAGAGAGACATACAGATGAACAGAGAGAGAGAGAGAGAGAGAGAGAGACATACAGATGAACAGAGAGAGAGACAGAGAGAGAGAGAGAGAGACATACAGATGAACAGAGAGAGAGAGAGAGAGAGAGAGACATACAGATAAACAGAGAGGGAGGGAGAGAGAGAGACATACAGATGAACAGAGAGAGAGAGAGAGAGACATACAGATGAACAGAGAGAGAGAGAGAGAGAGATGGAGTGCAAGGGACGATCAAGGGTGACGGACACTGCAGCGGTCAGTGCACACCTTGACCTTTTGACCTTGACCCCCCCCCCCCTCCTCCACCAAGGACATTGAAGGACAACGGAGGTTTGGGCGGGGCGGGGGGGGTCACGTGACATCATTGTTACATCACGGCGAGGCGATGACATCACGGGGCATAGCGTTGTGAACATGGAGGCCACGCCCACGAGGAAGGAAGGAAGGAAGGACGGACGTCGTGTGACTGCCCCCTGTTGGATGGAGGATGTAGTGACACAAATATATTTAAAATATTAATGATAATTATTATATATTTATCTGCTGTCACCTTTGACCCCTGTGTGTGTTTTCAGGAAGTGCATCCTGGGAATATCAGATCTACAAGCTCACAGGTCCTTTATTGTGAAGTCTGTTTCACATCAGATCTACAAGCTCACAGGTATTTTATTGTGAAGTCTGTTTCACATCAGATCTACAAGCTCACAGGTATTTTATTGTGAAGTCTGTTTCACATCAGATCTACAAGCTCACAGGTCTTTTATTGTGAAGTCTGTTTCACATCAGATCTACAAGCTCACAGGTCTTTTATTGTGAAGTATGTTTCATAGCAGATCTACAAGCTCACAGTTCTTTTATTGTGAAGTCTGTTTCATAGCAGATCTACAAGCTCACAGGTCTTTTATTGTGAAGTCTGTTTCATAGCAGATCTACAAGCTCACAGTTCTGCTATTCCGGTGAATAAATTAATAAATAATACATAATCTAGTTATTAAATATTTCCGTGTCAAAGTCCCCCAACCCCCCCTCCCCAGAGGGACCCCCCTCCCCATTGGGACCCCCCAACCCCCCTCCCCTGAGGGACCCCCCAACCCTGAGGGACCCCCAACCCCCCTCCCCAGAGGGACCCCCCAACCCCCCTCCCCAGAGGGATCCCCCAACCCCCCCTCCCCAGAGGGACCCCCCTCCCCTGAGGGACCCCCCAACCCCCCTCCCCTGAGGGACCCCCCAACCCCCCTCTCCTGAGGGACCCCCCCAACCCTGAGGGACCCCCCTCCCCTGAGGGACCCCCCAACCCCCCTCTCCTGAGGGACCCCCCAACCCCCCTCCCCTGAGGGACCCCCCTACCCTGAGGGACCCCCCAACCCTGAGGGACCCCCCTCCCCTGAGGGACCCCCAACCCTGAGGGACCCCCCTCCCCCTCCCCTGAGGGACCCCCCAACCCCCCTCTCCTGAGGGACCCCCCAACCCCCCTCTCCTGAGGGACCCCCCAACCCTGAGGGACCCCCAACCCTGAGGGACCCCCCTCCCCCTCCCCTGAGGGGACCCCCAACCCCCCTCTCCTGAGGGACCCCCAACCCTGAGGGACCCCCCAACCCCCCTCTCCTGAGGGACCCCCCTACCCTGAGGGACCCCCAACCCCCCTCTCTGAGGGACATCTACCCTGAGGGACCCCCCAACCCCGAGGGACCCCCCTACCCTGAGGACCCCCCCAACCCCTGAGGGACCCCCCAACCCCCCTCTCCTGAGGGACCCCCCTACCCTGAGGGACCCCCCAACCCCCCTCTCCTGAGGGACATCTACCCTGAGGGACCCCCCAACCCCGAGGGACCCCCCTACCCTGAGGGACCCCCCAACCCCTGAGGGACCCCCCAACCCCCCTCCCCGAGGGACCCCCAAAATGTTTCCAAATCACTTTCAATATTTTGTATTTGCTATTTTTTTGGATAGGTAATAGTGTAAATGTGTAAAGTGTTAAAAATATATATTGTGATGATTCTGTGTTCACTGCTTCTGCTGGGGACCCCCTGGAACCCCCCCCCCCCCCCCCCAAGGACCCCTGGGGGCCCCCGGACCCCCTGGAACCCCCCAGGGACATCTGGGGGTCCCCGGACCCCCTGGAACCCCCCCAAGGACCACTGGGGGTCCCCGGACAACACTCTGAGAACCACTGCTTAACCCATTGAGGCCAGGAACACACTTTATCATGTCATTTTTAACGGGCGTATATCATTGGTTGGAATATTAATAATAATAATAATAATAATAATAATTCATTGATATGAATATTAATGAGGTGTTCATGAATATGTATTAAAAAATAAAACATGAATGTGTGACGTTGTCACAAAGAGACACATTTAACAACGTCCTCATTTGCATGTTACTAGTCTAGATGTTACTATTTCTATGTTCTATATTATACTGTTCTATATGATCCTATTTCTATGTTTATATATATACTGTTAGACTGAGGAGGTTCTATATGATCCTATTTCTATGTTTATATATTATACTGTTCTATATGATCCTATTTCTATGTTTATATATTCTACTGTTAGACTGATGAGGTTCTATATGATCCTATTTCTATGTTTATATATTCTACTGTTAGACTGAGGAGGTTCTATATGATCCTATTTCTATGTTTATATATTCTACTGTTAGACTGAGGAGGTTCTATATGATCCTATTTCTATGTTTATATATTCTACTGTTAGACTGAGGAGGTTCTATAGGATCCTATTTCTGTGTTTATATATTATACTGTTTTATCTGTAACGGGGATGGAGACAACGATTAGAACTACACCGTTACACAGCCATATTTCGGCGCTGCCCTCAGAAAGAAAACGCCTCCTTCAGAAGCTCAGACCCGGTATCGATAAGCTTTGGGTTTATCCAGTACCCCGGTATCGATAAGCTTTGGGTTTATCCAGTACCCGGTATCGATAAGCTTTGGGTTTATCCAGTACCCGGTATCGATAAGCTTTGGGCTTTTCCAGTACCCCGGTATCGATAAGCTTTGGGCTTTTCCCAGTACCCGGTATCGATAAGCTTTGGGTTTATCCAGTACCCGGTATCGATAAGCTTTGGGCTTTTCCAGTACCCGGTATCGATAAGCTTTGGGCTTTTCCAGTCCCGGTGTCGATAAGCTTTGGGTTTATCCAGTACCCGGTATCGATAAGCTTTGGGTTTATCCAGTACCCGGTATCGATAAGCTTTGGGCTTATCCAGTACCCGGTGTCGATAAGCTTTGGGTTTATCCAGTACCCGGTATCGATAAGCTTTGGTTTATCCAGTACCCGGTAGCAATAAGCTTTGGGTTTATCCAGTACCCGGTATCGATAAGCTTTGGGCTTATCCAGTACCCGGTATCGATAAGCTTTGGGCTTATCCAGTACCCGGGAGCGGTGGGCGAACGGTTTGCGGAGCGGTCTTGATATCGGAAGGTCGCTAGTTCGTATCCCCGGACCGGCACGTTAAAATTACCACCGCTGAAGTGCCCTTTGAGCAAGGCATTGAACCTCTACCATGAAATGTTCTATGAGCAGGGCCTGGCTGTAAACAAGTTCTTGAGCTTAGTCCAGTTACCCTGGGTAAACATGGTACCTTTCCTTTCCTTAGTCCAGTTACCCTGGGTAAACATGGTACCTTTCCTTTCCTTAGTCCAGTTACCCTGGGTAAACATGGTACCTTTCCTTTCCTTAGTCCAGTTACCCTGGGTAAACATAGTACCTTTCCTTTCCTTAGTCCAGTTACCCTGGGTAAACATAGTACCTTTCCTTTCCTTAGTCAGTTACCCTGGGTAAACATAGTACCTTTCCTTTCCTTAGTCCAGTTACCCTGGGTAAACATAGTACCTTTCCTTTCCTTAGTCCAGTTACCCTGGGTAAACATAGTACCTTTCCTTTCCTTAGGTCAATTATTTTACCTCCAGCTAGAAATCTCAATCTCGGGAAACTCAGGTTTGGCGCATTGTTGTTTTTTACATCTAATTTTGATTTTAGTTTTTCTCATAGTATTTGGAATACGTTAATTTCGTCACCTGGTTGTGTTTTAGTCTACTTTAATCTACAGTTGATTTAGTCGACTAAAATCTATGTGACATGCAGGCCTTGGTGTCGATTTGTTAGATTTTACATTTTGGTTGCATGCTGAAAATTGCAGATGTACAAGTTTACGAGTCACGTGCTGCGACGCGTTGTGAGCTTGTATATCTGCTATTTTCAGCATGCAACTTGTCCACTAGTCCCTAGTCTAGTTTTATTTTTTTGAAAAAATTGTCAATAATATTTAGTCTTAGTTTTAGTCATCATAGCTTTAATTTCCATTTAGTTTTAGTCGGTGAAAAAGGAGTCGACGAGCATTTTTCCTCGAGGAAAACAACATTGATTTGTTGGTTTTGTCCAAAGTGTTGCTGAACAACAACAGCGCTCCCGCTGTGGCAGTGTATGGCATTGTATTATTATATTATTAATCTTTACCTATTTGGATCGGTAGCACTAGCCACTGGCACAGCCTAGTTTGACCATCTATACCTGCGTGGATTGATTGCTCATGTCTGCCTGAGGCCATCTTGTTTCTAGAATGTGGCTGATTTGTTTTTCTTCACAAACCACAAACTTCCATCTTATTGTTTATGGTTAAACATAAAGGAGAAGTCTCTCTGAGAGTATCCTAAACGTTATAGCCTCACAGTTAAATGTCAAATGTTTATTGCAAGTGTTTGTAAAGAAAGGAAGTCATCAGTCCCTAGAAGAGAAGCTGTTTATGCTGCAGAGGACTTCAGCTTTACTGGACAACAACTCCACGACAGCAGCATTGAAGACGTCAAAGGTAATTATTTTGCTGAATGGATTTCCATTGATTGTGACCATGCGGTCTGCTGCTATGCTGCTATGCTATGGGGTGCTGTTTTGCTAATTTGTAATTTGGAAGTGAATTGAACGAAACTAGCTGTTGTACACTCTGTATACACTCACATACTGAGTTTTGGAATATGGCATTATGCAATGCCCGTTTTGTCCAGGAGAGAGCAGTGTTCCTCTCTCTGTCTCTGTCTCTCTCTCTCTCTCTCTCTGTCTCTCTCTCTCTCTCTCTGTCTCTCTGTCAATTCAATTCAATTCAATTCACAGGCTTTATTGGCATGACGTTTTACAAGTGTTGCCAAAGCACAATCCACAGATATTACAAACAACATAACAACATAATATCAATGACATGAAAAAATAAATTAAAATAAAATAATAATAAAGCAGGTGGTGCAGAAAATAAAACATGGCATACTGTATGTGTGTCCTACTGGTTGTCCCTTTTCTTGTGACAGGAATTGACATATTTTGCAGCCAAAACTGCACATTCTTTCTGTTCCCCCAGAAGGACTGGTAATCTTTCCCTTTCTGTCATACTTCTGAATTCTGGGAAATTTGTTTCAAATTTTGGGAAGAACTCCTCTCTAATATTTGTGTAGTTTTTACATTGTGTTAAGAAGTGTAACTCTGTCTCTATAGCTCCGTCATCACAGTGACGGCACAGCCTCTCCTCTCTGGGTAGCCAGGTCTGTCTGTGTCTGCCCTTCTCTATTGCCAGACTATGATCGCTCAGTCTGTACATTGTCAAAGTCTTCTCAGGTTTTTGTCAGTTACTGTGGTTAGGTAGTCTGCCACAGTATACTGTCTGTTTAGAGCCAAATATGTTTCTAGTTTGTGTGAGTTCGTTCCAATATGTGATGTATTTATCTTTTTCTTAGTTATAATTTGGTTGGGTCTAATCTTCTGAGTGATAGTGTAGCTGCACTGAGGCTGTCTGGGGTTTGTGATGTCAGAAGGTGAGAGGTCAGCTAGTTTCAAAACCAGCTGACTGAGGGGGCTCTTTTGGATGTCCAACTCTTGGCAGGCAAGGGCTTTATAATGGTAACAGGCAGGGTCACTCTTTTTAATATGGCTCCAGAATTTAATAGACCTTTTCTGTATATTTAGAAGTAAAGGATATTGGCCTAATTCAGCCCTGCATGCAGAGTTTGGGCATTTTCTTTGTACCCTGATAATAGTTTTGCAGAACTCTGCATGCAGGATCTCAACTGGATTTTTGTCCCATTTTGCCCAATCACTTTGTAATAAGGGACCCCATACCTCACTGCCATACAATGAGGGACCCCATACCTCACTGTAATAAGGGACCCCGTACCTCACTGTAATAAGGGACCCCATACCTCACTGCCATATAATGCAATTGATTCTATAACTGATTTAAATATTTTGAGCCATGTCCTAATTGGAATTTGGATTTGAATTGAACGCTTGATGGCATAAAAAGCCCTTTTTGCCTTGTCTTTGAGTTCCTTCACAGCTGAACAGAAATTCCAGTGGAAGTAATTTTGTAAACCTAGGT
>NC_137870.1:45000-56216 GCF_963924005.1 Protomyctophum bolini | reverse complement strand
GGTTCCATGCGTTTTTTAGCATAATGTAATCCTGGGCGCTACGCTTCCTCTGCCAACCTGAGGGGGCAGCGGACTGACCTCATGCTTCCTTCTATGCATGAGGAGTCCAAGCTGCTTCTTTTCACCTGACAGGATGGGGAGAGTTTCCCTGGTTGGACGTATAGCGCGTGGAAGGAACACGTTATTCCAACCAGTTCCTTTCCCTCCATCAGGCGCCCCGGCTGGCCAGGGGGAGGCAGTATAGAGACCAGTTCCTTTGCGTGCGTGCCTGCCTGCCTGCCTGTTTGCCTGCATGCGTGCGTGCCTGCGTGCGTGTGTGTGTGCGTGCCTGCGTGCGTGCGTGTGCCGTGTGCATGCATGCGTGCGTGCCTGCGTGCGTGCGTGCGTGCGTGTGTGCGTGCGTGCGTGCGTGCGTGTGTGTGTGCGTGCGTAGCCAGGTTGCTGTTTGCCAGACCAGTAAAACCACTTCAATGACATTCCAGACTAAACGTTTATTCTGAATCAAATCAAATCTAACTTTATTTATACATTTATAGTACATTTAAAACAACCAACATTGACCAAATAGTTCTAGCGATGAAGCAACAATAGAAACGAGACATTATGTAAGAAAATCACACCCGTGTGAAGTGAGGGGCGCTAATATGTTAAAGTCTAACTCAATGTTGATTAGGTGATGTAATGGTGATGTAAAACAAACATTACATCATCTCGATTGTTAATGGGATTTAATGTTTGTGTGTTTGGGACAAGATTACCTAAATGTTCCCTTCATTGTCAAATACAGAGCCTGGGGGCTGTTGGGTGATCTAATGTTACAGAGCCTGGGGCTGTTGGGTGATCTAATGTTACAGAGCCTGGGGGCTGTTGGGTGATCTAATGTTAAAGAGCCTGGGGGCTGTTGGGTGATCTAATGTTACAGAGCCTGGAGGCTGTTGGGTGATCTAATGTTACAGAGCCTGGGGGCTGTTGGGTGATCTAATGTTACAGAGCCTGGAGGCTGTTGGGTGATCTAATGTTACAGAGCCTGGGGGCTGCTGGGTGATCTAATGTTACAGAGCCTGGAGGCTGCTGGGTGATCTAATGTTACAGAGCCTGCTGGGTGATCTAATGTTACAGAGCCTGGGGGCTGCTGGGTGATCTAATGTTACAGAGCCTGCTGGGTGATCTAATGTTACAGAGCCTGGAGGCTGCTGGGTGATCTAATGTTACAGAGCCTGCTGGGTGATCTAATGTTACAGAGCCTGGAGGCTGTTGGGAGATCTAATGTTACAGAGCCTGGAGGCTGTTGGGAGATCTAATGTTACAGAGCCTGGAGGCTGTTGGGTGATCTAATGTTACAGAGCCTGGGGGCTGTTGGGTGATCTAATGTTACAGAGCCTGGGGCTGCTGGGTGATCTAATGTTACAGAGCCTGGGGGCTAGGTTGAAAAGTGGTGAAGTGGTATAAAGGAAAGGAAAGGTACTATGTTTACCCTGCAGGGTAACTGGACTAAGGAAAGGAAAGGTACTATGTTTACCCTGCAGGGTAACTGGACTAAGGAAAGGAAAGGTACTATGTTTACCCTGCAGGGTAACTGGACTAAGGAAAGGAAAGGTACTATGTTTACCCAGGGTAACTGGACTAAGGAAAGGAAAGGTAGGCTACTATGTTTACCCTGCAGGGTAACTGGACTAAGCTCAAGAACTTGTTTACAGCCAGGCCCTGCTCATATAGAACATTTCATGGTAGAGGTTCAATGCCTTGCTCAAAGGGCACTTCAGCGGTGGTAATTTTAACGTTCCGGTCCGGGGATACGAACTATAGCGACCTTCACGATATCAAGACCGCTCCGCAAACCGTTCGGCCACCGCTGCCCCGACACGTATAGCAGTCAAATTAATGCAAAAAGTATTCACCAAAATACCTGAGAGCAGTTTTTGTTGTTAGTTCATGACAAACCGTGTTCGTTCTGATCTTCATCGTTATGACTAATAAACGTTCTCACATGTTTCTTCATCTTTAACGACAGCGTTTCTAAAACAGTAATTATCCAAATCCTTCATCCTCGTCTGACCAGTAGAAATAGCACCGTTTATGCCCTTGTTGGTTTTAGGGTGGTGCGTGTGTGTGTGTGTGTGTGTGTGTGTGTGTGTGTGTGTGTGTGTGTGTGTGTGTGTGTGTGTGTGTGTGTGTGTGTGTGTGTGTGTGTGTGTGTGTGTGTGTGTGTGTGTGTGTGTGTGTGTGTGTGTGTGTGTGTGTGTGTGTGTGTGTGTGTGTGTGTGTGTGTGTGTGTGTGTGTGTGTGCGTGCGTGCGTGCGTACACCTGTAGGTAGATTGTAAGGTGTGAATATAAGCAGTTGGTTCTGTGGTTTCATGACGTTAATTAAACACATTATTCTCTGGTAAACACCTTATTATTATTATGTTAATTAAACACATTATTCTCTGGTAAACACCTTATTATTATTATGTTAATTAAACACATTATTCTCTGGTAAACACCTTATTATTATTATGTTAATTAAACACATTATTCTCTGGTAAACACCTTGGTTTCTGCTTCTATAGATCTAGCAGATGAGGAGAAGGTTCTAGATCTTCTCCTCATGTTATTCTGACATCATGGTGATGTTTAGTTGTTATTCAGACATCATGTTTAGTGGTTGTGAAACAAGTGTGTTTTTTTTTCCTTTACAAATCACGACTCAATTGCCTGAGTTTTGTAATTAGCTTGTTTGGAACCTCTGCTGTTATCTCACAATTTACAATGTAGTCATTTACCAGACGCTCCTAATCCAGAGAGATTTACAGTAAGCAGAACAACACATGGTGGTAAAATACATACATATAAACAGTCATCTAGGATCATTATGTAAGATACAGTGGAATATCTATATAATGAAACTATGCGTCTACACTATAGAGTGATATCATAAAATGCTATCTGAGTTACATAAGTTGAGTCTTTGCATACGCCTGTAAGGTCGTCGAGGCTAGGGGAGGGGCTATGGGCTAGGGGAGGGGCTATGGGCTAGGGGAGGGGCTACGGGCTAGGGGAGGGGCTATGGGAGGGGCTACGGGCTAGGGGAGGGGCTATGGCTGAGATGGAGTCTGAAGAGGTGGTTTTCAGACTACGGTGAATGATTGGGAGTGAGTCTGTAGTTCTGACTGCAATGGGAAGTTCATTCCATAGTTTAGATTGGGAGTGAGTCTGTAGTTCTGACTGCAGTGGGAAGTTCATTCCATAGTTTAGATTGGGAGTGAGTCTGTAGTTCTGACTGCAGTGGGAAGTTCATTCCATAGTTTAGATTGGGAGTGAGTCTGTAGTTCTGACTGCAATGGAAGTTCATTCCATAGTTTAGATTGGGAGTGAGTCTGTAGTTCTGACTGCAATGGGAAGTTCATTCCATAGTTTAGTTTGGGAGTGTAAAAAGCATGAAAAAATCACACCTGTGTGAACTGAGTGGTGCAACTCCCCTCTCCCCCTGCCTCTCTCTCTCTCTCACTTAGCAGGCAACAGTTTCTGTTTCTGGCACAACAGCGCCACTGTTGCCCATACTGGTATACTACACATAGTCCCATACTGGTACTCTACACATAGTCCCATACTGGTATACTACACATAGTCCCATACTGGTACTCTACACATAGTCCCATACTGGTACTCTACACATAGTCCCATACTGGTACTCTACACATAGTCCCATACTGGTACTCTACACATAGTCCCATACTGGTACTCTACACATAGTCCCATACTGGTACTCTACACATAGTCCCATACTGGTACTCTACACATAGTCCCATACTGGTACTCTACACATAGTCCCATACTGGTACTCTACACATAGTCCCATACTGGTATACTACACATAGTCCCATACTGGTACTCTACACATAGTCCCATACTGGTACTCTACACATAGTCCCATACTGGTATACTACACATAGTCCCATACTGGTACTCTACACATAGTCCCATACTGGTACTCTACACATAGTCCCATACTGGTATACTACACATAGTCCCATACTGGTACTCTACACATAGTCCCATACTGGTACTCTACACATAGTCCCATACTGGTATACTACACATAGTCCCATACTGGTACTCTACACATAGTCCCATACTGGTACTCTACACATAGTCCCATACTGGTATACTACACATAGTCCATACTGGTACTCTACACATAGTCCCATACTGGTACTCTACACATAGTCCCATACTGGTACTCTACACATAGTCCCATACTGGTTCTCTACACATAGTCCCATACTGGTACTCTACACATAGTCCCATACTGGTACTCTACACATAGTCCCATACTGGTACTCTACACATAGTCCCATACTGGTACTCTACACATAGTCCCATACTGGTACTCTACACATAGTCCCATACTGGTACTCTACACATAGTCCCATACTGGTACTCTACACATAGTCCCATACTGGTATACTACACATAGTCCCATACTGGTACTCTACACATAGTCCCATACTGGTACTCTACACATAGTCCCATACTGGTACTCTACACATAGTCCCATACTGGTACTCTACACATAGTCCCATACTGGTACTCTACACATAGTCCCATACTGGTACTCTACACATAGTCCCATACTGGTACTCTACACATAGTCCCATACTGGTACTCTACACATAGTCCCATACTGGTACTCTACACATAGTCCCATACTGGTACTCTACACATAGTCCCATACTGGTACTCTACACATAGTCCCATACTGGTATACTACACATAGTCCCATACTGGTTCTCTACACATAGTCCCATACTGGTACTCTACACATAGTCCCATACTGGTACTCTACACATAGTCCCATACTGGTACTCTACACATAGTCCCATACTGGTACTCTACACATAGTCCCATACTGGTACTCTACACATAGTCCCATACTGGTTCTCTACACATAGTCCCATACTGGTACTCTACACATAGTCCCATACTGGTACTCTACACATAGTCCCATACTGGTACTCTACACATAGTCCCATACTGGTACTCTACACATAGTCCCATACTGGTATACTACACATAGTCCCATACTGGTTCTCTACACATAGTCCCATACTGGTACTCTACACATAGTCCCATACTGGTACTCTACACATAGTCCCATACTGGTACTCTACACATAGTCCCATACTGGTACTCTACACATAGTCCCATACTGGTACTCTACACATAGTCCCATACTGGTATACTACACATAGTCCCATACTGGTACTCTACACATAGTCCCATACTGGTACTCTACACATAGTCCCATACTGGTATACTACACATAGTCCCATACTGGTACTCTACACATAGTCCCATACTGGTACTCTACACATAGTCCCATACTGGTATACTACACATAGTCCCATACTGGTACTCTACACATAGTCCCATACTGGTACTCTACACATAGTCCCATACTGGTATACTACACATAGTCCCATACTGGTACTCTACACATAGTCCCATACTGGTACTCTACACATAGTCCCATACTGGTATACTACACATAGTCCCATACTGGTACTCTACACATAGTCCCATACTGGTACTCTACACATAGTCCCATACTGGTACTCTACACATAGTCCCATACTGGTACTCTACACATAGTCCCATACTGGTACTCTACACATAGTCCCATACTGGTACTCTACAGCATAGTCCCATACTGGTACTCTACACATAGTCCCATACTGGTACTCTACACATAGTCCCATACTGGTACTCTACACATAGTCCCATACTGGTACTCTACACATAGTCCCATACTGGTACTCTACACATAGTCCCATACTGGTTCTCTACACATAGTCCATACTGGTACTCTACACATAGTCCCATACTGGTATACTACACATAGTCCCATACTGGTACTCTACACATAGTCCATACTGGTTCTCTACACATAGTCCCATACTGGTACTCTACACATAGTCCCATACTGGTACTCTACACATAGTCCCATACTGGTACTCTACACATAGTCCCATACTGGTACTCTACACATAGTCCCATACTGGTATACTACACATAGTCCCATACTGGTTCTCTACACATAGTCCCATACTGGTACTCTACACATAGTCCCATACTGGTACTCTACACATAGTCCCATACTGGTACTCTACACATAGTCCCATACTGGTACTCTACACATAGTCCCATACTGGTACTCTACACATAGTCCCATACTGGTTCTCTACACATAGTCCCATACTGGTACTCTACACATAGTCCCATACTGGTACTCTACACATAGTCCCATACTGGTACTCTACACATAGTCCCATACTGGTACTCTACACATAGTCCCATACTGGTATACTACACATAGTCCCATACTGGTTCTCTACACATAGTCCCATACTGGTACTCTACACATAGTCCCATACTGGTACTCTACACATAGTCCCATACTGGTACTCTACACATAGTCCCATACTGGTACTCTACACATAGTCCCATACTGGTACTCTACACATAGTCCCATACTGGTACTCTACACATAGTCCCATACTGGTACTCTACACATAGTCCCATACTGGTACTCTACACATAGTCCCATACTGGTATACTACACATAGTCCCATACTGGTACTCTACACATAGTCCCATACTGGTACTCTACACATAGTCCCATACTGGTACTCTACACATAGTCCCATACTGGTACTCTACACATAGTCCCATACTGGTACTCTACACATAGTCCCATACTGGTACTCTACACATAGTCCCATACTGGTACTCTACACATAGTCCCATACTGGTACTCTACACATAGTCCCATACTGGTATACTACACATAGTCCCATACTGGTATACTACACATAGTCCCATTGCTGTTCCTTGGAGTGGTTGCACCACTCAAAAACTTCAGCAGTTACTTTCCAACTCTGTGTGTGTGTGTGTGTGTGTGTGTGTGTGTGTGTGTGTGCGCGTGTGCGTGCATGCGTGTAATGATCACTTCCATGCAGTCTAACACAGCGCACACACAGCCATTAGCACGTCTGTGCGCACACACACAAAGTGCACATTAAGCCATGTGTGCGCACACTGCGATCTCTGAAAGACCGTCATTAGCTCAAAGCTAACCGTTATTAGCTCAAAGCTCGCTGCCTTTGTGTCGCATTCTCCGGCCGCGTGAGCGTCACACCGCGGCCGCGCGAGCGTCACCTAATGCTAGCGCTGCGCGCGGCTTCAAGCGCGCATCAGATAATGGCGGTGTTAGCGTTGCTAATGAAACCTGCAGGAGATTCTCAGAACACCATTACATAACATACTGACACAGACACAATTCAGACTTAAACACATTGAGACCTGAGACAGTTTTCTGAAACCCTCATGTTTCTATATCAGTGGTTCTCACAGGGTTAAACCCTCATGTTTTTATATCAGTGGTTCTCACAGGGTTAAAACCCTATGTTTCTATATCAGTGGTTCTCACAGGGTTAAAACCTCATGTTTCTATATCAGTGGTTCTCACAGGGTTAAACCTCATGTTTCTATATCAGTGGTTCTCACAGGGTTAAAACCCTATGTTTCTATATCAGTGGTTCTCACAGGGTTAAACCTCATGTTTCTATATCAGTGGTTCTCACAGGGTTAAAACCCTATGTTTCTATATCAGTGGTTCTCACAGGGTTAAACCTCATGTTTCTATATCAGTGGTTCTCACAGGGTTAAACCTCATGTTTCTATGTCAGTGGTTCTCACAGGGTTAAACCCTCATGTTTCTATATCAGTGGTTCTCACAGGGTTAAAACCTCATGTTTCTATATCAGTGGTTATCACAGGGTTAAACCTCATGTTTCTATATCAGTGGTTCTCACAGGGTTAAAACCCTATGTTTCTATATCAGTGGTTCTCACAGGGTTAAAACCTCATGTTTCTATATCAGTGGTTCTCACAGGGTTAAAACCCTATGTTTCTATATCAGTAGTTCTCACAGGGTTAAACCTCATGTTTCTATATCAGTGGTGCTCACAGGGTTAAAACCTCATGTTTCTATATCAGTGGTTCTCACAGGGTTAAAACCTCATGTTTCTATATCAGTGGTTCTCACAGGGTTAAACCTCATGTTTCTATATCAGTGGTTCTCACAGGGTTAAAACCCTATGTTTCTATATCAGTAGTTCTCACAGGGTTAAACCTCATGTTTCTATATCAGTGGTGCTCACAGGGTTAAAACCTCATGTTTCTATATCAGTGGTTCTCACAGGGTTAAAACCTCATGTTTCTATATCAGTGGTTCTCACAGGGTTAAACCTCATGTTTCTATATCAGTGGTTCTCACAGGGTTAAAACCTCATGTTTCTATATCAGTGGTTCTCACAGGGTTAAACCTCATGTTTCTATATCAGTGGTTCTCACAGGGTTAAACCTCATGTTTCTATATCAGTGGTTCTCACAGGGTTAAACCTCATGTTTCTATATCAGTGGTTCTCACAGGGTTAAACCTCATGTTTCTATATCAGTGGTTCTCACCGGGTTAAACCTCATGTTTCTATATCAGTGGTTCTCACAGGGTTAAACCTCATGTTTCTATATCAGTGGTTCTCACAGGGTTAAACCTCATGTTTCTATATCAGTGGTTCTCACAGGGTTAAACCTCATGTTTCTATATCAGTGGTTCTCACAGGGTTAAACCCTCATGTTTTTATATCAGTGGTTCTCACAGGGTTAAACCTCATGTTTCTATATCAGTGGTTCTCACAGGGTTAAACCCTCATGTTTTTATATCAGTGGTTCTCAAACCATTTCATGTCGAGGACCCCCAAAATTATATGTAATTGGTCGCCGACCCCCATCTGAAAATATGTTGTTCCAGGGACAACAAAATTACAAAATGATAGCGGCTGACATTATCCTTATGAAATGATAGCGGCTGACATTATCCTTATGAAATGATAGCGGCTGACATTATCCTTATGAAATGATAGCGGCTGACATTAGCCTTATGAAATGATAGCGGCTGACATTATCCTTATGAAATGATAGCGGCTGACATTAGCCTTATGAAATGATAGCGGCTGACATTAGCCTTATGAAATGATAGACGATGGGATGGCGGGGTGGCGGCCATGTTGGATTCCTCTCCCTTTTTGTTCTTTATTGGAGTTATTTTTATTTTTACATCCTGTGTGTTTGTGTGTGATTTGAATCTGTTTAAACAACAGCTAATTACTGTTTTACCCTCTCTCTCTCTCTCTCTCTCTCTCTCTCCTGTCTGGGTCGGTGTCTCTCGTCCCACCCTTGTCGGCCTGTATTTTATTTTACACATTGTGTGTGATTTCATTCATAGAAAATGACTCAGCAGACACTGTGTGTGTGTGTGTGTGTGTGTGTGTGTGTGTGTGTGTGTGTGTGTGTGTGTGTGTGTGTGTGTGTGTGTGTGTGTGTGTGTGTGTGTGTGTGTGTGTGTGTGTGTGTGTGTGTGTGTGTGCGTGTGCGTGCGTGCGTGTGCGTGTGTGTGTGTAGTGGTTTGGGGTGGAACCTTTGTTTAGGTCCATTATCGTTTCCTTCAGGATATTCTGAGAGGTGACACAATAACAACGTCCTATTATTTCCTGACAGGAAACTGGAGGGTGGGGGGGGTGTTCGTTTACAATAGAAGTGAAACAATGCAGAACATTTATTACTTTATCCCTGATATCCCTCATAAACCCTATGTTTCTATATCAGTGGTTCTCACAGGGTTAAAACCTCATGTTTCTATATCAGTTCTGGGGGTTCTGAGAAGTGCATTCCATAGTTTAGATTGGGAGTGAGTCTGTAGTTCTGACTGCAATGGGAAGTTCATTCCATAGTTTAGATTGGGAGTGAGTCTGTAGTTCTGACTGCAATGGGAAGTTCATTCCATATAGTTTAGATTGGGAGTGAGTCTGTAGTTCTGACTGCAATGGGAAGTTCATTCCATAGTTTAGATTGGGAGTGAGTCTGTAGTTCTGACTGCAATGGGAAGTTCATTCCATAGTTTAGATTGGGAGTGAGTCTGTAGTTCTGACTGCAATGGGAAGTTCATTCCATAGTTTAGATTGGGAGTGAGTCTGTAGTTCTGACTGCAATGAGAAGTTCATTCCATAGTTTAGATTGGGAGTGAGTCTGTAGTTCTGACTGCAATGGGAAGTTCATTCCATAGTTTAGATGGGGAGTGAGTCTGTAGTTCTGACTGCAATGGGAAGTTCATTCCATAGTTTAGATTGGGAGTGAGTCTGTAGTTCTGACTGCAATGGGAAGTTCATTCCATAGTTTAGATTGGGAGTGAGTCTGTAGTTCTGACTGCAATGGGAAGTTCATTCCATAGTTTAGATTGGGATTGAGTCTGTATAGTTCTGACTGTAATGAGAAGTTCATCATTGAACACATTGACAGAGAGAGAAAGAGAGAGAGAGAGAGAGAGGGATAAATGCAGGCAGACAGGCAGACAGACAGACAGACAGACAGACAGACAGAGCGTACTATAAATAGGTGATGATGATGATGTCGTTCAGGTAAACAGCTGTGTGACCATGTGACCCAGCTGTGACCTCATCGCGCTCCACACAGGAAACACAAAGCTCTGTAGAGTTTGTTGTCGTTTGAAAAAAACCACACGGGGACTATTTTTACCCCAAACGGTTGTTCTGTTTCATGTTTATATTTAAGAGCCACAGAGAAACGTGGTTTCTGTAACGGTGTGGTTTGGTTTGTTGAACTGGCGTCGAACAGAACCAAGTGGAGGAAACTCACTTCAACCCGTTTAGACCAGAGTTGTTTCTGGTTTTGGTTTTAGACATCGTAGTCGTTTGAATAGTTTTCATTTGGTTTTAGACATCGTAGTCGTTTGAATAGTTTTCATTTGGTTTTAGACATCGTAGTCGTTTGAATAGTTTTCATTTGGTTTTCGTCGACTGAGATGTATTTTGACGGGCCTTGATGCCGTCGTGTAATGACTGTTTTTACGCTTGCTGAAAATAGCAGATCTACAAGCTATATAGACTGGGGCCCTCCACAGACCGAGTGGAAAGAAATGGTGGTATTTTTATCATGGACATTATAGTGAAGACCAGTTGAAAAGTGGTGAAGTGCTCCTTTAACGATTCCATTCAACCGTTTCCTTTATAGCGCCCCTTCAGGCCACCCAGCGGTATTGCAGGCCTCGTACTCAGACACACATACAGCCTCGGTTTGGCTCCGAAATGTGTAAGAGCGT
>NC_137870.1:0-37500 GCF_963924005.1 Protomyctophum bolini | reverse complement strand
CCTTTCAAGCCCGTTTCGCGTTTTCTCAACTCGCTGTTTCTCTGCCAGACATTACTCTATAAGCCATATCTCCACAACTGGTGGGTCAAACTGAACAACCAATATATCAATTTGAAGCTATGATTCCCCGCTTTCATTTAACATGACAAATAAAAAAAATCCAATGGCAGTCCCTCAATCAAATTTAGTCACATTTGAACCAGATGAGCTACAAATGCAAACTTGGCGTCTATTGTGTTATTTGACCATAATTACAAACACGTTGGAATGCTTGTCATTATTTTCTGGAACCCCATTACTTTCAAGGACCCCCAGTTTGACATGCATTAGTTCTACGGACCCCCATTTAATGGCATTTCTATCTCTGGGACCCCCAATTTATATTGTAAAATCAATGTTAATGTAACTCTGAGAGTTTACAAATGGAACATTTGGTTCCATTTGTACACTCTCAGAGTTACACTCTCAGAGTTACACGCTCAGAGTTACACTCTCAGTGTAGGTCCCCTGGAACTCCCTCAAGGACCCCTGGGGGTCCCTGGAACTCTCTCAAGGACCCCTAGGGGTCCCCGGAGCCCCTGGAAACTCCCTCAAGCTTCGAGTGAAACATCTGAGTACTCTTTTTTCCTCCTCTGTCAACAGGCGTGCGGCTCCCCGCCGGGTGCTGCCCCCCCCTCGGAGGGGGAGGAGCCGCGGTGCCAGCCCTGCCCCCCCCTCTCCTTCTCCTCTGCCCGTGACGCTCTGCCGTGCCGACCAATCACGCTCTGCGGCGGGCGGGCTCGCCACGCCCTGAGGCCCGGCACGGAGCGCTCTGACGCCCTCTGTGGACCCTGTCTGGACGGGTGAGAGAGAGAGATATCAAATATATATACTATAACTACTATATATATATATACTATAACTACTATATATATATATATATATATATATATATATATATATATATATATATACTATATGGACCCTGTCTGGACGGGTGAGAGAGAGAGAGAGTGTGTGTCTGTCCAGAGTTATTTTTTACAAACATGTAACTCTCCATCCAATCCAATCCACTTTATTTATGTTAGCACGTTTCAAAAACTCAGGGTTTACAAAGTGCTGTACAGGAGAAAATAAAAACAAATGCACTAATATAAAGCTACCACACAGAACAACAACAGAAAATACAAACAAATGCACTAATATAAAGCTACCACACAGAACAACAACAGAAAATACAAACAAATGCACTAATATAAAGCTAACACACAGAACAACAACAGCGAGAAAACAAACGGTACAAACAGTGAAATCAACTGAGACACATTTACAGTAAAACAACAGAGAAGCAACAGCAAAAAACATAATTATACAAGGACCGAAGGAACTCAAAGTTGTGTAGCTAAAGTTAAAAGCCAAGGTATGGAGGCACACGCACGCACGCACGCACGCACGCACGCACGCACGCACACACTCACGCACACACTACATGCATCACAGTGGTCAGCGAGGTAAGTGACCACACAACATAACATCGTTGAAAACTGTTGAATCATTCTCCACAACCACACACACACACACACGCACACGCACACACACTGTCTACTAATTTATTTTCCGTTTGCTCTACTTGAATGTTGACCTTCTGTTTTGGCGTGTGTGCGTGTGCGCGCGCGCGCGCGCGTGTGTGTGTGTGTGTGTGTGTGTGTGTGTGTGTGTGTGCATTCTACAGATTCCAACCTTCAGAATTGGGAACAAACTCCACCCTCAGTCCCTGTGTGAAAGGCAAGTCATGTTAACGTATGTGTGTGTGTGTGTGTGTGTGTGTGTGTGTGTGTGTGTGTGTGTGTGTGTGTGTGTGTGTGTGTGTGTGTGTGTGTGTGTGTGTGTGTGTGTGTGTGTGTGTGTGTGTGCGTGTGCGTGTGTAGAATGCTAGATTATAGTGACCAATGTACAGTTAAAATGTATACCAATATCATATAAAAATAAAAATTACATTTTCTTTTAATTTCTTTTGTTCTTTTTTTACATAATAGGTAGTTAAACTAGTCGACTAGTAAAAATGACTAGAAGTGAAAGCCCTAGTGCGTGCGTGCGTGCGTGTGCGTGCTTCATGCGAACCAGCTTCATGCGAACCCCCCCCCCCCCCCCCCCCCCCCCCCCGCTCTCTCTCACTTCCCAGAATCCCCGGCTGTGAGGGCGGTCCGTACGGTGGGAGGCGGAGCCGGAGGAGGAGGAGGCGTGTCTTCGGGGGGAGGAGGAGGAGGAGGAGGGGGAGGGGGAGGTCCTTCGGGGGCCAGCGGAGGAGGCGGGGCTACTAACGCTAACGCCAACGCCACGGCTAACGTGCGCAGCGCGGCGGAGGAGCGCAGCGCGGAGTACGCGGTGTTCGCCCTGGTTCCCGTGTTCTGCCTGACCGGCCTGGCGGGGATAATGATCTGCAACCTGCTGAAGAAGAGAGGATACGCCTGTCTGTCTGACAGAGAGAAAGACAGCTCCGCTGGGGCCGCGGGGGGAGAGACAGACAGGTCTATGGCCAAAGAGGGTGAGACGCCTATACACACACACACTGACAGACAGACAGAGAGACAGACAGGTCTATGGCCAAAGAGGGTGAGACGCCTATACACACACACACACACTGACACGCAGACAGACAGACAGACAGGTCTATGGCCAAAGAGGGTGAGACGCCTATACACACACACACTGACACGCAGACAGGCAGAGAGACAGACAGACAGACAGACAGACAAGTGTATGGCCAAAGAGCGTGTGTGTGTGTGTGTGTGTGTGTGTGTGTGTGTGTGTGTGTGCGCGTGTGTGTGTGTGTGTGTGTGCGTGTGTGCAGTGCTAACAATGGCTCGGTCTCCGTGGTGACAGTTGCCATGTAAGAACACGCGCACACACACACACACACACACACACACACACGCACACACACACACACACAGGTGTGGTGTTACACTGCAGGGCGATCAGACCACAGGGATTGGGTGTGATGGAAACTCTCTCTAACTCTCTCTCGCTCTCTCTGATGTAAACTGAATGTCTCTCGCCCATATGTAGTGGCTGTCCCTACTCTCTCTAATGTAAACTGAATGTCTCTCGCCCATAGGTAATGGCCGTCCCCTCTCTCTCTAATGTAAAGTTAATGTCTCTCGCCCATAGGTAATGGCCGTCCCCCCTCTCTCTCTAATGTAAAGTGAATGTCTCTCGCCCATAGGTAATGGCCGTCCCCTCTCTCTCTAATGTAAAGCGAATGTCTCTCGCCCATAGGTAATGGCCGTCCCCTCTCTCTCTCTAATGTAAAGTGAATGTCTCTCGCCCATAGTTAATGGCCGTCCCCTCTCTCTCTCTAATGTAAAGTGAATGTCTCTCGCCCATAGGTAGTGGCCGTCCCCTCTCTCTCTCTAATGTAAAGTGAATGTCTCTCGCCCATAGGTAATGGCCGTCCCCTCTCTCTCTCTAATGTAAAGCGAATGTCTCTCGCCCATAGGTAATGGCTGTCCCCTCTCTCTCTCTCTAATGTAAAGCGAATGTCTCTCGCCCATAGGTAATGGCCGTCCCCTCTCTCTCTCTAATGTAAAGTGAATGTCTCTCGCCCATAGGTAATGGCCGTCCCCTCTCTCTCTCTCTAATGTAAAGCGAATGTCTCTCGCCCATAGGTAATGGCCGTCCCCTCTCTCTCTCTAATGTAAAGTGAATGTCTCTCGCCCATAGGTAATGGCCGTCCCCTCTCTCTCTCTCTCTCTAATGTAAAGCGAATGTCTCTCGCCCATAGGTAATGGCCGTCCCCTCTCTCTCTCTAATGTAAAGCGAATGTCTCTCGCCCATAGGTAGTGGCTGTCCCTACTCTCTCTCTCTCTCTCTCTCTCTCTCTCTCTCTCTAATGTAAAGTGAATGTCTCTCGCCCATAGGTTATGGCCGTCCCCTCTCTCTCTCTAATGTAAAGCGAATGTCTCTCGCCCATAGGTCCAGATGACCCTAATGAAGACACCATCAGCGTTCTGGTTCGCCTCATCACCGAGAAGAAAGGTACGTCCCCTAATGATGATGTCACTGATATATACATGCCTCATTGGCCGCTGCAGTTCATTGGAGCGACGTCATTGGCCGCTGCAGTTCATTGGAGCGACCTCATTGGCCGCTGCAGTTCATTGGAGCGACCTCATTGGCCGCTGCAGTTCATTGGAGCGACGTCATTGGCCGCTGCAGTTCATTGGAGCGTCCTCATTGGCCGCTGCAGTTCATTGGAGCGACCTCATTGGCCGCTGCAGTTCATTGGAGCGACGTCATTGGCCGCTGCAGTTCATTGGACCACCTTAGTACTATGGTCACACATAGATAGACGACCCTCTAATGTGATGATGTCACTGATTGTCCGGTTTTCGGTGAGATATGCCGGGATCCGAATTCCCCAGGAATGCAAGCAGATGTAGCTACGTTTAATACGCACAGTTGTTATTTTAATGCTTCAATAATTGCCTTATTTTACGAATCGAACATGCTTTTTATAGGGTTTTTATTAGTCCATTATAAACATAAACACATAGACATATTCAACATTCAAACTTCCCCACACAAGCTGTTTCAAGGGTCTCTTTTATGGTACATGCCCAATCACAGCATCTAGATTTGTACCACTTGCCAACCTGATGTAGCTCTATAAGCTCTTTTTCTGTAAAAGCCATTTTTACCCCTCCTCCCCCTTTGCTAACACTTTGTTAATAGGATTAGTAGGACAGGTTAGTGGTTAATTGACTTCACTCATTCACACAATTGTAAATGGTTAGTTTTGCCCAGTTATTTCTAATCTGGACTCCAGACACAGACACTGTGTCTTTTTACCGGGCGCTTCACGATTCGTATTACGTATTTCGTGATTACACTCAGTCCTTTACCCCCCCCCCCGAGACTGCGCGCAGTCTAAGAGCGAATAAGCATGCAACTTTTCGAGCGGTCGCGTTGGCCTTGAACGAAGGCAACCAGCTCTGACGGGTCCAATGAATTACACCAGTTACCGTGTTAGTGTTGCGTTATAGTTATGATTAACATTCATTATGCTAATTTAACATGCATAACTATTTGTATCAATTAGAAGGACCCCATGAATCCTTTTCATCAATACTTTTAGCCAATAAATCTTTAGTTTAGTAGTCTCTACTAGATCTAAATTGGCCGTGGACGGTCAACTCTATAGCTTTATTTAAATCTGTCACAGATTTTGCTAAGCACTGTTCCTTACAGTGAATGCTCCTGGCACCAGTTATATATGACACGTCCTTAAATGCGATTTACCTACTTTAAAAGCACGCTTTTGCAGTGTTAAAACATTATTTGATTGTAATTAGTCAATTACATCACGTTTAACACTGGGTTTAATACTATTCTGTCTTAAACCTTATTCTTTACATCAGTCCCAGCTATCACTTTAGTGACTGACAGACTGACCTATAAAGTTCCCTTGCACTGTCTTCAGTACAGGGTCATTTGCATGACAAAGTCACACTGCTGTGAGAAAAGGAATCCCTCCCCCCCACATGCACTCTTCTGGTGCAGTGAGAAAATGGGGATATTTCCTCTCACCTGCTGCTCCTCTGTGCTGACCCAGCACGCAGCATAAAAGTACTTTACTGTGTTGTTCACAGCTAAAAGCACTATTATTATTTTAAACGGTCGGCTTCTAATCCGGCACAATTAAAACGTTATGTTTGGTTCCAATAGTCTAAACAATCAGTTTCCTAAACCGAACGCCGATACAGAGAACTTTTGCTCTAATCGATCAACTGACTAATGCCAAACTCTTGTTAAACCACAGTCACCTCCTTCGGGGTGGCTCTGTCTAACTCCGTTTCACACAGACCCATATCTATATGAGAACGGTTTTTTGCGGTGTCGCATTTAGTAGCCCAAATCAAACGCACTTTGCAGTTCAATATGTGGACACTAAACCTTGCGCACCGATCGCCATGCGCTGTTTACGCACGGCTCACATTTATCTGAATTTAGTCACATCAAAGAAACCACAATCAGTGTCGTCGCGGCAGCGATTCTATCTGAATTGTGGCTTGTTGTGGGGCACGATTCAAACTATGTATGCCGGCTAAACACACGGCACATTTGCTTAGATTGTGGTCACTATAGTGACTCCACCGATGCTTGTTTATAGTTAAAACAGCCCGGCCACAATCTAAACTGTTGTTTAAATTGCGTTCACTTTAGTGAACACTAATTTAAAGCTCTTTTCAACACGGTAGCAATTTAAACTGTAATATGTCCAGTTGTTTAGACCATATTACGTCCCAAATTGCCCGGGCCTGACCCGACTGTGCGCTCAACTCGCGCACGGCACCACACTGTTCGCACGGCGGCGAGATATACTTTCGCACAGCGGCGAGTTCAAACTATTTGAACGGTCGGTTCTTTTAACCGGCCGTGATACAGCCTGATTTAAACTGGTATTAATTGGGCGCTTTAGCAGCCCTGCCAGATATAAACTTTTGCGCTTAATAGCGCAATGAATCGCAACTGTGCACTGGTCCCAGTGCACGGCAGCGATTTAAAACTGTCCGGTTTTCGGTGAGATATGCCGGGATCCGAATTCCCCAGGAATGCAAGCAGATGTAGCTACGTTTAATACGCACAGTTGTTATTTTAATGCTTCAATAATTGCCTTATTTTACGAATCGAACATGCTTTTTATAGGGGTTTTATTAGTCCATTATAAACATAAACACATAGACATATTCAACATTCAAACTTCCCCACACAAGCTGACAATAGTACTCTGGATTCGTGACTTTGCACGCCCTTATAGTCTATTACCTAACCTGCTCTTATTTGGTAGAAGTATAGTTATATTGAAACATATTATGCGGTATTCCACTATTTGTGTGGTTCCACCAAGTATGTGTGCTTGTGCGGTATTCCACCTTGGGTGGCTCCACTATATGCCCACTTTGTATGTGTGCCAGGTATGGCAGTGTATGTGTGTGGTTTTAAATCTACCAAATCAAGATTATTAATTGGAGAAAAGAAACACAATACATTTGGTTACAATCTAAATCACATTAATACGTAGTTATGAATAATGCACAGATCATATCATTTTATAGTTACCGCTGGCCTTCTGCTCGCTCCTGTTAGGTCAAGATGTTAAGATGAATCTAATCGACCCTAGGCCAAACGGTACACTTAAAGCAGAGAGTTGCCTTCGCAAACCAATCATAAGCAAGGACAGCATTTCATTGCCTTGTTTCAGCCAATGAAAAGCCACTGGTCATCCTGCTTGTGCAACAGCTCTCATCACTTCCTGTCATGTGAGCTGCTGCTTAACTCTAGATCAACTGTCTAGATTATGTTAGATCATTAACATATATTTATTATCTAGGCTTTACTAACCCAGTATAATATAGGTTACTTAGAACACATCATCCCATGGAAAGGAATTAAATAAGTTCTTTCTTCCTATTTTAGACATGTCACTGATTAGTGACTTGACTTCAGCCTGCTAGTGGAAGTCGTAAATGACCCTCTTCCCACAGCAAGATCAGATAAGCAACCCCCTACCACCGGTGGCTGCTCACTGGAATGCGGTTAGAGATCCATTTGTCCTCTCTTTGAGACTTCAGAATATGTGAACACATTTGATCATCATTTGACCCACTATATATTTCACACCACTTCTGATAATATCCCGCACATCCATATATAATTCGACACTGATGATGTCACTAGCTCTAACCCTGTTCACCGATGATGATGATGTCACTGATGATGTCACTAGCCCCCTTTCTGAAACCTACACACTTACCCTCGATATGCGCGTTCACGCGAGGCTGCGCCGTATTAAGTGTCGTCCGAAACAAAGCAGCCTTGAGTGGAAGTGGCTCATAAAGCCCTCTAGAGGGAGTCTGTGCCGATCTAGACTCCATTGCCTTGTGCAGCCCTGCTCTCTGTCCGCATGGAAACCAAGACCTACAGATGGAAGAACCACCACAAATAAATGATAAATAAACTCCTCCTAAACTATCTTCATCTGATGCAGAATAGACAACGCTCCAACTGATGTTCACAAGGGCTCTTTATTTACCCCACCGTGAAAAACTATAAATGAAACCACACAAACAAAACAACTTTTAACAATGATCTATAAACACCATGGATGTTTTCCATATTAATGATATCCACATGTCACACAAACATACACGATGCAATGCAATATAACTGTACAAACAAAATGACAGGTAACACAATTGCATGATGGTAACCATGGCAACGAATGGTGTCTGTTATCCTGTTTCTGCACAAGGAGGGCGAGTGTATTTCCAAACAGTTTTTTATACCCAGCACCCTAATCAAGGGAACTTGATTCAGCTGGAGGGGCACTTCCTGACGAGGGAACCTCCCGAGAGCACTTCAAGTCAAGGGACTGGTTTCAGCTCTAACCCTGGTTCAGCACTTAAAAACGTGTGTGTGTGTGTGTGTGTGTGTGTGTGTGTGTGTGTGTGTGTGTGCGTGTGTGCGTGTGTGTGTGTGTGTGTGTGTGTGTGTGTGCGTGTGCGTGTGCGTGTGTGCGCGTGTGCAGAAAACGCGGCAGCATTAGAGGAACTGCTACAGGAGTATGAGAGCAAACAGATGAACATCAACAAGACCTCCTCTATCAAGTAAGACACACACACACACACATGGTCGCACGCACACACACACACACATGATCGCACGCACGCACACACACACACACACACACACACACACATGGTCGCACGCACGCACACACACTCGCACGCACACTCGCTGAACTGTACAGTTGTTTTGCCGAGTCATACTTTTGATTATAACATTTACTGGGGGAGAGGAGAGAGGGGGGAGGGAGGGAGGGGGAGAGAAGGGGGAGGGAGAGGGAGAGAGAGAGTGTGTTCATTTAATCGTCTACTCAGACTCAGATAGTTTTTAATTATTCAGTCCTCATTTAGAACTTCTACAAATGTCTCCTAAATCCTGACAGTTCTCTGAGAAACCCTCGTGTTTCTGTCAGTCGTTCTCAGTCGTTTTCATGTCAAAGGACCCCCAGAATTATCTGTAATTGGCCGCCGACCCCCGTCTGAAAACATGTTGTCCCAGTTCAGATACATGTTATATTTATTCAGGTTCCAGATCTGCACCAGTTCAGATACATGTGTTATTTATTCAGGTTCCAGGTCTGCATCAGTTCAGATACATGTTATATTTATTCAGGTTCCAGGTCTGCATCAGTTCAGATACATGTGTTATTTATTCAGGTTCCAGGTCTGCACCAGTTCGGATACATGTTATATTTATTCAGGTTCCAGGTCTGCATCAGTTCAGATACATGTTATATTTATTCAGGTTCTAGGTCTGCACCAGTTCAGATACATGTTATATTTATTCAGGTTCCAGGTCTGCACCAGTTCAGATACATGTTATATTTATTCAGGTTCCAGGTCTGCATCAGTTCAGATACATGTTATATTTATTCAGGTTCCAGGTCTGCACCAGTTCAGATACATGTTATATTTATTCAGGTTCCAGGTCTGCACCAGTTCAGATACATGTTATATTTATTCAGGTTCCAGGTCTGCATCAGTTCAGATACATGTTATATTTATTCAGGTTCCAGGTCTGCATCAGTTCAGATACATGTTATATTTATTCAGGTTCCAGGTCTGCATCAGTTCAGATACATGTGTTATTATTTATTCAGGTTCCAGGTCTGCACCAGTTCAGATACATGTTATATTTATTCAGGTTCCAGGTCTGCACCAGTTCAGATACATGTTATATTTATTCAGGTTCCAGGTCTGCACCAGTTCAGATACATGTTATATTTATTCAGGTTCCAGGTCTGCACCAGTTCAGATACATGTTATATTTATTCAGGTTCCAGGTCTGCACCAGTTCAGATACATGTTATATTTATTCAGGTTCCAGGTCTGCATCAGTTCAGATACATGTTATATTTATTCAGGTTCCAGGTCTGCATCTGTTCAGATACATGTTATATTTATTCAGGTTCCAGGTCTGCATCAGTTCAGATACATGTGTTATTATTTATTCAGGTTCCAGGTCTGCACCAGTTCAGATACATGTTATATTTATTCAGGTTCCAGGTCTGTATCAGTTCAGATACATGTTATATTTATTCAGGTTCCAGGTCTGCACCAGTTCAGATACATGTTATATTTATTCAGGTTCCAGGTCTGCATCAGTTCAGATACATGTTATATTTATTCAGGTTCCAGGTCTGCACCAGTTCAGATACATGTTATATTTATTCAGGTTCCAGGTCTGCACCAGTTCAGATACATGTTATATTTATTCAGGTTCCAGGTCTGCATCAGTTCAGATACATGTTATATTTATTCAGGTTCCAGGTCTGTATCAGTTCAGATACATGTGTTATATTTATTCAGGTTCCAGGTCTGCACCAGTTCAGATACATGTTATATTTATTCAGGTTCCAGGTCTGCATCAGTTCAGATACATGTTATATTTATTCAGGTTCCAGGTCTGCACCAGTTCAGATACATGTGTTATATGTATTCAGGTTCCCAGGTCTCAGCCCTCTGCATCAGTTCGGAGCTCTCCCCAGACTGTGTCCTCACCAGTCCCACCTCCACACCATCTCCGGCCTGTCCGGCGGAGGAGGGGGCGGAGGCAAACACAGAGGAGGCCACGCCTCCTCCGGCTGCTCGCGCTGCGCCCAGAGGAAATGGCCGCCCATGCTCATACCCCCCCTGGTGGACGCGCTGAAGACCACACCCCTGGTGGACGCGCTCAGAGACCCCCTGAAGACCCCCACTCTGGACGCGCTCAAAGACGCCCTCAAAGACCCCCATCAACACCAGCAGACTCCACTGAAAGAGCCCCTCAAAGAGCCCCTCAAAGAGCCCCTCAAAGAGCCCCTCAAAGACCCCCTGAAGCCCCCCCAACACCCGCTGAAAGACCCCACTCTGGACCCCCTCCATGACCCCCAGAGAGTCAGCACCGACGCTGGCAGTCAGCAGGTATCAGTGTTGATCTCTTTTAGTTTCAGTGGGTAGTAAACTAAGGTTTAGTTAGTAGGAGTACATCGATGTAAACTAAGGTTTAGTTAGTAGGGGTGCACAGATGTAAACTAAGGTTTAGTTAGTAGGAGTACATCGATGTAAACTAAGGTTTAGTCTTAGTAGGAGTACATCGATGTAAACTAAGGTTTAGTTTCAATAGGGGTGCACAGATGTAAACTAAGGTTTAGTTACAATAGGGGTGCACAGATGTAAACTAAGGTTTAGTTAGTAGGGGTGCACAGATGTAAACTAAGGTTTAGTTAGTAGGGGTGCACAGATGTAAACTAAGGTTTAGTTACAATAGGGGTGCACAGATGTAAACTAAGGTTTAGTTACAATAGGGGTGCACAGATGTAAACTAAGGTTTAGTTACAATAGGGGTGCACAGATGTAAACTAAGGTTTAGTTAGTAGGGGTGCACAGATGTAAACTAAGGTTTAGTTAGTAGGGGTGCACAGATGTAAACTAAGGTTTAGTTACAATAGGGGTGCACAGATGTAAACTAAGGTTTAGTTACAATAGGGGTGCACAGATGTAAACTATGGTTTAGTTAGTAGGGTTGCACAGATGTAAACTAAGGTTTAGACTTAGTAGGAGTACATCCATGTAAACTAAGGTTTAGTTTCAATAGGGGTGCACCGTCTAGTTTTAGTCGACTAAATCTAAGGTTGATTTAGTCGACTACAATGTATTTAGGCGGGCCTTGATGCCGTCGTAATGACAGTTTTTACACTTGTTGAAAATAGCCGATCTACAAGCTTGTTTGTGAGCTTATTTTCAGCAAGTGTAACCAAGTGTAAAATGACTTGTACTGGATCTCTTGTCCACTAGTCCCTTCCTAGTGGATCTCTTGTCCACTAGTCCCTTCCTAGTGGATCTCTTGTCCACTAGTCCCTTCCTAACATTTTAGTCTAGTTTGTATTTACTGACGAATACATTTAGTCTTAGTTTTAGTCATCATAGCTTAGTTTCCATTTAGTTTTTGTCAGTGGAAAAAGGTAGTCGACGAACAATTTTCGTCTTAGTTTTAGTCGAAGAAATCAACACTGGTTTAATGTGAAATGTAGCCATTCTGCAAACTGTTAATCAATCAATCAATCAATCAGGTGAGGTGGAGCCCCCTGGTGGAGGCAGTGAGCGTGGCCACGGCCCCGCGGACGGTAGCGTGGCAGGTGGAAGCCCCGCCCCCTGACGCCACGGCGGCGATGACGACTCACAGGAAGCAGGAAGTCCCGCCCCCCTCCATGCACTCTGTGGGAAGGTGAGCTCCTATTGGTCCCTCACAGGGCGCCGCAGTCCCGCCCCCTTTCATGACCACGAGACAGTCCCGCCCCCTTTTCATGACCACGAGACAGTCCCGCCCCAGCATGTAGAAACTGATGTTAGGGGCCCCCAGCATGTAGAAACTGATGTTAGGGGTCCCCAGCATGTAGAAAATGATGTTAGGGGTCCCCAGTATGTAGAAAATGATGTTAGGGGTCCCCAGCATGTAGAAACTGATGTTAGGGGTCCCCAGCATGTAGAAACTGATGTTAGGGCCCCCCCAGCATGTAGAAACTGATGTTAGGGGTCCCCAGCATGTAGAAACTGATGTTAGGGGTCCCCAGCATGTAGAAACTGATGTTAGGGGCCCCCCAGCATGTAGAAACTGATGTTAGGGGTCCCCAGCATGTAGAAACTGATGTTAGGGGTCCCCAGCATGTATAAACTGATGTTAGGGGTCCCCAGCATGTAGAAACTGATGTTAGGGGTCCCCCAGCATGTAGAAACTGATGTTAGGGGTCCCCAGCAAATTGATGTTAGGGGTCCCCAGCATGTAGAAACTGATGTTAGGGGCCCCCCAGCATGTAGAAACTGATGTTAGGGGTCCCCAGCATGTAGAAACTGATGTTAGGGGCCCCCAGCATGTAGAAACTGATGTTAGGGGTCCCCAGCATGTAGAAACTGATGTTAGGGGTCCCCAGCATGTAGAAACTGATGTTAGGGGTCCCCAGCATGTAGAAACTGATGTTAGGGGTCGCCAGCATGTAGAAACTGATGTTAGGGGTCCCCAGCATGTAGAAACTGATTTTAGGGGTCCCCAGCATGTTTATGTAAAGTGTAAATAGTGAATCAATCAACCAATCAAAATATAACGAGGCTAATTGTCCGTTGACTTTTCATTCCCCGTCCCCTCCCAATCCCGGGATTAATACGAGTCTTAATCCCATCCCTCGGGAATCCCGCGGGACCCAGAAATAGAACAGCGTTTCTGTTTGTTTTGACTGACAGGTTTTCTTTGATTGACAGGTGTCTCGCTGTTTGACTGACAGGTTTTCTTTGATTGACAGGTGTCTCGCTGTTTGACTGACAGGTTGCTGTTGTTTGATTGACTGGTTTTCTTTGATTGACAGGTGTCTCGCTGTTTGACTGACAGGTTGCTGTTGTTTGATTGACAGGTTTTCTTTGATTGACAGGTGTCTTGCTGTTTGACTGACAGGTTGCTGTTGTTTGATTGACAAGTTTTCTTTGATTGACAGGTGTCTTGCTGTTTGACTGACAGGTTGCTGTTGTTTGATTGACAGGTTTTCTTTGATTGACAGGTGTCTTGCTGTTTGACTTACAGGTTCTCGTTTGATTGACAGGTTTCAAGTGGCTCAGATCCCCGAGCAGAATGCCGTTGTCGTGGAAACTGAAACGCCCTCCAATCAGGATTCCTCGTTTAACCCCCCGTTCCCCGGAGGGACCGTTTTACACAGGTACACATTACACCTTTAATGTGACCTCTGACCTTTACACAGGTACACATTACACCTTTAATGTGACCTCTGACCTTTACACAGGTACACATTACACCTTTAATGTGACCTCTGACCTTTACACAGGTACACATTACACCTTTAATGTGACCCCTGACCTTTACACAGGTACACATTTCACCTTTAATGTGACCTCTGACCTTTACACAGGTACACATTACACCTTTAATGTGACCCCTGACCTTCACACAGGTACACATTACACCTTTAATGTGACCCCTGACCTTTACACAGGTACACATTGCACCTTTAAGGTGACCTCTGACCTTTACACAGGTACTCATTATTGTTGGTTTTTTTGTATACATAATTATGTATTCCATTATATTTAATGAATATTCATGCATTTATATAAACAACAACAAAGTTAATTATGTATTCCATTGTATTTAATGAATATTCATGTATTTCTATAAACAACAAAGTTAATTATACATTCCATTGTATTTAATGAATATTCATGTATTCTATTGTATTTAATGAATATTCATGTATTCCATTATATTTAATGAATATTCATGTATCCCATTGTATTTAATGAATATTAATGTATTCCATTATATTTAATGAATATTCATGTTTTTCTATAAACAACGTTAATTATGTATTCCATTATATTTAATGAATATTCATGTATTCCATTGTATTGAATGAATATTCATGTATTCCATTGTATTTAATGAATATTCATGTGTTTCTATAATCTGTGTCTCGGCAGGTGAACGTTTAAAACTGTACCTCGTTGATGAGGTCATCACCTCGCTGCGACCTGGTTGGACAGCTAGCAGTGAGGCTCCTCCCCCTCCTTCCAAGAGAGAGACTGTGTTTATCGTAAAACAACAACGATTGTTTTCCAGAGAGAGACTATTTATTATAAAACAAATAACAGACTATTGTTAGCTTCATCCATCCATCCATCCATCCATCCATCCATCCATCTTCAACCGCTTGTCCGTAGTCGGGTTTCGGGGGCAACATCTCCACCAGAGAGCGCCAGACTTCCCTCTCCAGAGCAACATTAGTGACTTCCTCCTGGGGGATCCCGAGGCGTTCCAAGGCCAGTGAGTCGATGTGTTTCCTCCATCTGGTCCTTGGTCTGCCCCGGGGTCTCCTCCCAGTGGAGATATAATCCATCTGGTCCTTGGTCTGCCCCGGGGTCTCCTCCCAGTGGAGATATAATTCATCTGGTCCTTGGTCTGCCCCCGGGGTCTCCTCCCAGTGGAGATATAATCCATCTGGACCTTGGTCTGCCCCGGGGGTCTCCTCCCAGTGGGACATGGTCCTTGGTCTGCCCCGGGGGTCTCCTCCCAGTGAGACGTGGTCCTTGGTCTGCCCCGGGGGTCTCCTCCCAGTGGGACATGGTCCTTGGTCTGCCCCGGGGGTCTCCTCCCAGTGAGACGTGGTCCTTGGTCTGCCCCGGGGGTCTCCTCCCAGTGAGACATGCTTCGAGGACCTCCCTAGGGAGACTCCTGCGAGGCATCCTAACCAGATGCCCCTGAACCACCTAAGCTGGCTCCTTTCCAGGCGAAGGAGCAGCGACTCTACTCCGAGTATCTCTCGTTTGACTGAACTCGTTAGCTTCAGCTTCATCTCAAAGGAGAGTCATGTGACTCCATATATGACCTGTATATCCATATATGGTCATGTGACTCCATATACATTCAACAGTCTCTCAACACATTTCCTGCCGGCATGTTTTCCGGCACCTTTACCTTACCAGACTGCCAGGCAAAAAAAACTACAAAATGAGTACAAATCGTGGGTCCTTTCGACAGGGCCAATTTAAGCCGGAGGTAAGAGCACATCCTGTCCGTCGCTCAATCGGGTCCCCAACTAGCATGCAATATGCTAATATGGTAACCGGAGCTCCGCGCCAGCCTTTTCAGCATACTTTATCTCATGTCAACAAATCAGAGGATTAGTTCGGAGATAACGCGACCGTCATGGGACTCTGTGGAGATCGGATGGCCGTTTTTTCTAACTGAAGTTACTTCAGGGTTACTGAAGTAACCCAAGGTTTCCCACAGGCAGCGGCCATCCATCATGGAAGTTGTAGTTATTTTTTTCTTTTTACTACATGTTTCTACTCTCAGTCAGAGGACTACAATGGACTACAGTGATGGCTGCCGGGCCCCTCCCCAGCGCCCTCCTGTGGGCAGCAGGAGGATGGACGATGAACCAATGGAACTCTTAAGATCTTTCAAAGTGCTTCCTTAAAAAAGAATATACCAGTAAGACGCGCAAACGCGGGAAGCGAACGCAGCTGAGACCCTGCAGATCATGTCTGTCTGTCTGTCTGTCTGTCCCGCTGTTACTGTATATGTGGACCTGGCCCCTTTTGTGCCCATATATGGAGCTGAGTGGACCTGGCCCCTTTTGTGCCCATATATGGAGCTGAGTGATTGCTGATGCAACACACTCCATATTTGGATAGCGGGACAGACACACGGACAAAACACGGTCCCACGCACACACGGTCCCACGCACACACGGTCCCACGCACACACGGTCCCACGCACACACGGTCCCACGCACACACACAAAACAGAAATATTTAGCGTTTGAACTCACGGCACGTCGCGACACATATTTTGGTACCTAAATGAAATCACAAATGTTTGTTCACAAACATATACAGGAAGAAGAAGAAAACACTAAGTATTATCCTCATTAAGAACATCTTAAATTAATCTAATTTCACATTTTTGTTTTGCTCATTTTGACTTCTTTGAACTTCTTACATTTGCGTTTGCAGGTGAAACGTTTTAGGTATTTATTGTATTTTGTATTTGTTTTTTGTTTTTTTAGAAAATGTTGAATGTAGTTTTATACCAGAATCATCAAACTCACAAATTTTTAAATAACAAATCAAAACGTTCACATTATTATTCAGATTACATTAATCAACATTAATACCACCGCAGTCATTAATTAATATTCATCAATGACAGCACAGTTAGGAAACTATGACCCAATATCCGATCTCCGATTAGTTTCAGTTGATTTCACAATATACATTGGGGGTCCCAGAGACAGAAATGCCATTAAATGGGGGTCCTTGAAATTAAACGGGTTGAGAATCACTGCTAGAGCCGTAACAATCTTCTCTTATGGGGGTCCCTGGCATGTCTTTTCAAATGGGGGTCCCTGCAGGCATGAGTGTCAATTTGGGGGTCCTTGACACGAAAAAATGTGGGAACCACTGATCTACATGATAATCCTCCGTAAATGGTAAATGGTGCATTTATATAGCGCCTTTATCCAAGGCGCTTTACATAGATTGTGCATTACATTCACCCATTCATACACCGATGGCAGCGGAAACCATGCAAGGCACCAACTAGCACATCGGGAGCAATTAGGGGTTCAGAGTCTTGCTCAAGGACACTTCGACAGTAACTCTGGGGGAGCCCGGGTTCGAACTGGCAACCTTGCGGTTCCCATCCAGGCACTCTACCCCTGAGCCACCGCCGCCTCAGTGCACACAACCACACACACAACCACACACACAACCACACACACAACCACACACACGCCCACGCACACACGCACATTATTTATGTGATTGCGATCATTGGAAACGATTCGATAACGATTATTGGCAAAACGATACGATACATAGTCAATGTTGCTGTTTTCATTTCGATAGACTTCCATTCTTGAAATTAAAGTTGATGCAGTTACTATCGTCACACCTCTATAGTACTTTCATATTTTCATATTTTGTAAACATGATTTATTACAAACTTTTTGCGGTTCACAGGATTTCACCAGACGTCTGAAAGGTGTTTATATTTGACCTGATTATTATTATTATTATTATTATTAGTAAACACACATCATCAAAACTTGGTAGATTGTATTTATGATTATTATTCCACTTTTTTCTGTATATATTTTTACTCTGAAATAAAGAAGTTGTATTTTATTGATTCTTATTTTAATCTTATCTTTTTATTCAGAACTGATAGTTTGTTTGTTTTAAACGACAGCGAGTTCTGACGAGTTCTGACTCCCTGTCCTGTAACTCCCCTCCCTGTCGTCTGAAACCATGAACTATAAAGTGTGACGTTTTTACATTATATCGTCCATTTTTGAGGTTTTAGATTTTTTTTCCCCATGAATCGATGCTACTGAACACCCTCTGTGTATTGTTATTGAACATGTTGAACCAATGGAAAGTATCAAAAACCTCTGAACTCCAACATTTGATTCTCAAACTGTAGAAACACTCAACTCCACTGTGTGTGTGTGTGTGTGTGTGTGTGTGTGTGTGTGTGTGTGTGTGTGTGTCGCCACTTGTTAACGGTGCCGGAGATTAGGTGGTAGATTCTGGTGGAGACATCATCATGTGCCCAGAATGGTATTAAGGTCCTTGGGGTCTTAGCGGGGTCCTTGGGGGATCCCTGGGGGTCTTTGGGGGGGATCCTTGGGGTCTGTTGGGGTCTTTGGGGGGTCCTTGGGGGGTCCCTGTGGGTCTTTGGGGGGTCCCTGTGGGTCCTTGGGGGTCCTTTGGGGTCCCTGTGTGTCTTTGGGGGGTCCCTGTGGGTCCTTGGGGGTCCTTTGGGGTCCCTGTGTGTCTTTGGGGGTCCCTGTGGGTCCTTGGGGGTCCCTGGGGGTCTTTGGGGGGTCCCTGTGGGTCCTTGACATGAACCAGTTTGGGAACCATTGGATGGAACAGACAGAGATGAAGCAAATTAATCTACGTGTCATGGTCAGACAGGAAAACCCACGTTTTGCTGCCATCTAGTGTTTACCAGCAGACACTGCAAGTGTCTGAACAGTATTATTGCTGCAAATACAATAGCACGCAGCTGCTATGGTCCTGTGTCTGTGGTCTGTGGTCATATGGTCCTGTGTCTGTGGTCTAGACAAGTGTCACTTGTGTGGGACAGGGGTACGGGTTAGCAACTTATTACATTACTTAAATGCCTTGATATCATAAGTCATATTCGACCATATAGGCCTAGCCTATTATTGCATATCATTTTATTATTGTTAGATTTGCATTTCTTCAAATATGAACACTTACCAACTAATAAGCTTTCAATGAAACTATTAATCCAGCTGATTGGCTCCTCACGGAGCACGGCCCGCTGAGCCTCCAGCTGATTGGCTCCTCACGAAGCACGTTCCCGTGACGTCATTTTCAGTCGACACAGAGCCTGTCAACACTACAGTGATGGAGGGATGTTTGACTAGCCGAGAGAAACCTCGTTTGCAGTGATACTAAGATTCATTCATTATTTGTGCCTCTTTTCTTTTCTATATAAACTGAACCTGAAACTTCATCCACAACATCCTGTCAAGTATTTTCGGTCTAATAACTATATTACAGGTAGCCTACGTTTAATACATTAAACCCTGTTAAAATTGCATGTCAATGTGACATCACATAGCGTCGGTAGATGTTTGCGAATGCTAGCGCCCGGGGTGCTTAATTTGCACATGTCGTGAGACTCGTGACTAAATTAGCTTGCCTTTCAGCGTTATTAGTGTACTACAAAGTACAAACTTATGTGTTCATACTCTTTTTAATTAACCTAAAGTTACTGCAGCTGAGTTAGCATTTCACACAGGTGGTGTGCAACTTGCAAGTTTGCCTATGTGGACTGGACTAACTGTAAGCAGACGACTGAACCTGTCCCGACCCCATGCAGTATGTCGGCTGCAGTTCAGACTCCACACTTGGCCGCACAATGGACATCCAACAACTGTGGTAAAGATGCCAAAGTAAGTCCATCTGCAACTTTGTAGTTTGTATTGAGGTAGGTTAGTATAGAGGTAATTTAAGTTTTTACTTATGTCAATTCATAAACTGAAGTTATTTTAAAATAAAATAAAAATCCTGTGATAAGGAAAGGAAGTACACTTTTCATGTTGTGTAGGTGCCAAATTGGAGAAATCAGTAAAATCATAAAGGCTATAATTGGCGTGCACACAGTCTGCACAGATATTTTGAGGGGCAGGTCCAGCAAGGGCACATTGTGTGGTGCTTGAACCACCAGCTGCCTTAATAGTGTGTGAGATAATTTATAGATTTTCGGACATGCCATATACATAATACTTTATATTAGAAGCTTATATAAGTCCGAATTGATCAATGTTACCATGGGCCTCATACTGTACACCACAAAACGAACAAACACTGTAGGCCTACAAAAACGAACTTTCAAAAGTTCACAATACTCTCCAGAGGGCAAAAGGGCAGGTGCTCTAGCACCACCTAGTGTGTCTGTATCTGTAAACATAATTATTCATTATGTTTAACAGTAATATAATAGGCCTTCTCGCATGGTTTGAGAAGATGAAAGATGCATGGCTATTCTAAATTTCCTCTGCAGTGGACTAGTATTGCTATCTGTTACACCTAGGTTACTTACTGATGGGCCTGGCTGGCCAACATGGCAGATATAATGACCCATGTGTGGATTTTGCATGTTCTCCCCATGTCCCCTAGGGTAGGTAGGTATAGGTACCCTCACAAAAAACATGCAGTAATCCTGGTCTCTATACTGCCTGATGGAGGCAAAAGGAACTGGTTCGGCCTGCTCACTCATTCATTGAATGCTTGGGGCTCTCCCCAGGTTGGCAGAGGGAGAGTAGTTCACAGGATTAAACTTTAGGAAATTGGCACCGGGTGAAAAATGGGTTACAAAATCATGGGATACAAAAATAAAAATTACCTGTGTGTGAAAAGCATTAAGCTTGTGATGCTTTCACTGTCTTCTCTAGCATTTGTCATGTCATTAACAGCTTCAAGAGTTGTGAAACCACTTGTTTCTATTTTCCCGGCTCTTGCAGCATCTAGGTGAGCTCAGGGAACGAGGGCTGCTCCAGCGGCGAGAATCCAGCCAGAGGAGGTGCTTCTCAGGGGTAGAGACTTGGCCAGAGCTGGTCTGGGAGGACTGGGAGCTAGGGAAGGACTTCACCAAGACATTAGTGTTAAAGAACGTTGACAGCAAGCTGCAGAAGCTACGATTCAGGTCCTATAAATGCACACATGAACGGTTGCATGCAAATAATTTATATTGAATAATAGCACATGTGCAAGCATATAAATAAATAAATAAATAATAACCCAACATTTCAAAATATCCTACATCAGATGAGCATGGACCAATCACCCTCTTCCTTCTCACCAGGCCTCCAGTATCCAAGTTCTTCACCACCTTCTTCCCGCAGATCATCGTTCTCAGTCCTGGGATCTACTTTTCTATGCCTGTGACCTTCAGACCCCTAGAAAAGGTAAAATATATTCTACAACTGCTAAAAAGTATTTAGCTGGATAGATTTGGAATCCTTTAACCATTTAAACCCTATAATGCTATATACTATTACCTCCTCCATAGACTGGATCTGTACTTACCCCACTCCTTTTTTATCTCTACACCAAATGTTTTTTGCCAAAAAATAGCAGATCTGCAAGCTTGTTGCCGCATGATTTTGTTGAATATTCACCTGGAAATCCAGCTTGGTAGGGTTCATGTGTTTAATCACTTCATTCATCATTAATAGAGTATGTGTCCCCTAGGGTAGGTACCCTCACAAAAACATGCAGTAATCCAGGTCTCTATATAGATAGACACATTCAGAAACGGGTCTCATGGTCGCAGCAAACAACATACTTTAAATGCTTAGTATGAGGTATAAAGTACAGCAGCCGTTGTGTTCATACAACAGAATGATTGGGTATTGTGTAAGACTGACGTCATGTATCTTTCAGAACCTTTCACTGCTTCGTCTCAACCATTACTCTATGGCTCTGGTCTCAGCCAGCCTATTTTTTGACAAGTTGAATGTGGCCACTACTGTTGGCAGCCATAAACTACAGTACACGGGTTCATCCGATGTTCTGGGCATCTTTGTAAAGTTAGTGTTAGTAAAAAGCAGGTAAAAGAGTAAAGTTCCTTCCACATGCTAGTTCGCAGTTCACTCCTCATGCATTGAATTGAAGGAAACATGAGCTCAGTTCGGGGCTCTCCCCAGGTTGGCAGAGGGAGAGTGGTGCCTAGAATCACAGCCTTAGGCAATTGGCACCGGGTAAATTATTTTATGAGGGCCTGGGCCGTGGCTCAGTGGTCCAGGCACCTTGGCCGGTAGCCAGAGCCTGGCAGTGTGCCTCGAGTGGGCTCGACTCCCGATCCCGACGGCCTTTACTGCATCTCTCTCCCCATTTCCTGTCAGCCTACTACCCTCTATAAAAAACTATTAAATAAAATAAAAAAAGAAGAGAGAAAAAATAAAACATAAAGGCAGATATTTCATCCATTCTGTGCCTTCCTGACTTGGTTCCTCTCTTGTATGTATGCTTCTGTCCCCCTGAACGCAGTGCGAGTATGAGGACAATGTTGAGTTCTGGGGTAAAGATAGCACCTTCCGGGTCACCCTTCGTGCCGCCGCTCCACGCCACTCAGTGGAGATCCCCGAATCGGTGCTGTTGCCGCTCTGTGCCGTGCAGCACTCCTCACACACCACTTTCCTGTTCAGAAATGCCAGGTATGTGTGTGTGTGTGTGTGTGTGTGTGTGTTTGTGTGATCCTAAGTTTGGATAGTACTAGAACTAGATGATTGATTACCAATGTTTTGACTGATATTTTGTCAAAAAGTGCTAAATTGATTCTAATACATTTGAAATACTTTGATGAAAGCTTTTCAAAAACCAACGTGTCGCATTATTTTAGACATTTCTGATTTCTGCACATTGGGTGAAGAAGTGTGAAGAAAGCAAGGCATGGGGAATGAGTCTTTCAACCACCCTCCCTCCCTCCCTCTACCATCACCATTTATGTCTCTTCTCTCTGGCCTGCCCTCACCCACTCACCCCTCTCTCAGTAAGTTGCAGACATGTTTTCAGTGGGTGAGTGTGGCGCCATTCCAACTCAGCCCAGAGCGAGGCCTGCTGAAGCCTGGTGAGCAGTGTCAAGTCGCAGTGGTCTTCCGACCACAAGAGGCGCTGCTGCGTCAGCAAGAGGCCCGCTGCAAGTTTGGAGAGGAAGGGGAGGAGCTTGAGAACCTCTGCACTGTTCTTCTTGAAGGACTTGGTTAGTAACACATGACACTGATAACCGCAAGGCGAGAGTTGTTACCTTGAACCTGAACCTTTAGGAAATTGATGCAATCTGAGACCATAGAGCGCCGAAGTCTGACGTCACTTTCAGTAGAGGGCGTCAGTCCCCAGGTTCATGTATTTGTTTAGTTGCATTGAAATCCCCATTGAGGCGATTTTAGATCGCCTCATATAACAACTGTTTGAAAAATAAACATGTCACCCCGGCCGCTTCACTCATATGGATATGAAGAATCAACTGACTGAGAGAAAACGCTAATGTTACTGCTGCTGAATTAGTTAGATTTTCGCTAGAAGCAGACTGTATCATATATGAGTGACTGACTGTTGCAAACGATACAGAGACACCTCCCCGACAATAACGCCGAGACAGCTTGTTTATTTTTGGACCACAACGCTTATAGTAGACGATATTAAGATCACCCCATGTTATTCTCCATAGAGAAATTACTTCCGCGAACCAGGGGAATCGAAGGGATGAGCGAGTTACGTCAGGACTTCGGTGCTCTATTCAAATAAAACAAAAGGTAATGTTGCCCTGAGAGGCAATACAGTAGTTTCTCAACCAAATATGGCATGGTCATGTAGTCCAGGTGACGCTTCAGGCTGTTGCTCCTTCCTCAGACTTAGCCCAATATTTAGATTCCGAGACAGAGTGGATCAAAAAATTTTTTTAAACTACGGACCTGCGGGGTGTTATTGCTTGCCGCACACAAACCGGACAAGTGGGGCAACCGGGAAAGCAGCTTAGATTTTGCATTTGTACAAGATAAGAGTTACTTTGAGGCAGGGATTTTCGCTTGTGGCCAAAAATAAGCAGTATGGTCGCTTAGACTGACTAAATGAGATCTCCCACAGATCGGTGCACGGCATGCACATTATGTGCAGACATGTTAACCACTTGACTTGAGCCCATAACTTCTCATGCGACAAATATCAAAAATAGCGTGTTGACATGTGATGTAAGCTAAGGTTGTATATCTCCACTTTATGTTGGTTTGGAAATTGTCATATTGATTCACATTGATAACATACAGGCAGACGGGTGGTAAATGCAAGTTATGATTTTAAAGTCATACAAGCATCATACAAATGTATATATGTTTATATATATATGTATTTATGTATATATGTTAAAAATGTATATAATGTATGATGCCACTCTGTTGTGTTGTGATAGGTTTATTTACCTTTTAAATTAAACTTTAAACAGGATACAGGCTTTAGTTTACACAGTCAAAGACGTCCGGAAACGCCACTGCCACGTTGTGTGCTTGCAGATTGCCTATTGACGTAGTAAATACATCTCAGTTCAGTGACCATACCAATTGTGTAAAGAAATGAGACTGTCTCTCTTGCTAAGAATGGAATGTTCCTCTAAAAGATATTTGCTCTGTCCTTTTCATCTGGATTGAACACATTTGCAATTTACAATTTAGGCATTTAGCAGACGCTTTTAATCCAGAGCGATTTACAGTAAGCAAGAAGAACAACACAAGAACCTTATAGAATATCCGTACAATATTCTATTTATTTGATCATAGGTTGTAGCCTACTAGACTGCATGGGCAAGACCACTTCTTCTTAGTCACTGTTTTGCTGTTAACAGGATCATGGGCTGTAATAATAACATTATTTAATTATTTCAAGAACCTTTCCAAAATGTTTCACTTTATCTTTGTTTCATTGTTACTAGTGCTTGCAAATCTTGTTACAATATACTTGAAACTATTTCCCACCTCTGATGTGGGCATTATTTCCTTCCATGTATAATAATAACAACAACAACAACAAAAATGTCTCCTAATATAGCAGGATTCAAGTGTTGTGAAATTACAATGTCATCATTATTTATAAAATATACCGGTATATGACTTTCATAACATTTATTAGGCCTATTCATGTTGACCGAGGGACAAAACAGAGAATATTTAATTGTAGGGTATTTGAGTAGTTGGATAGTTTTTTTTGCATATCATTCGATATTGGATGACATGAGCCAGAAATCTATTTATAGATTATTATTATTTTCCTCCTTTCCTTTTTTTTACTGACAGTTATTGGGAACACAATATTGTTTTAGTTATAGGAATGGCTGCACTTATATTGTAATAGTATTTAAAACTTACTTTGAACATGATGTTTTCCCTGTATTGTGTACATTGCCTCCATCACGTGTATTGTTGTCAAATGTCAATGTTATTTAATTGAAAGAGTTTTAGATTAATATATTTCACACAACGGCAATGGTTCTTTATTGCTTCTCATGGGTTGGATTACCTTACTTAAACATACAAGGCCTCACGATCTTTGGCAGGCCTGAACACCAGTTTTGGAAACACTGGAGTAGAACAACAGCGTCTAAAGCTGAAACAAGGGTGATCGTGTGTGGATGAGTTTATCTGAATCTGCCTCCATGTTTCCCCTATTTTTGCCCTGGGTTTTCCGTCTGCACTCCTTTCTTTTTTTTCTTCCCCGTTATTTTCTTAATATACCTTTGTAGCAAAGTACCCATATCTGCAGCTGAAGAGCTCAGACAGGAAGCAGGAAGTGGACAGCGCAGCGCTCCACTTAGGCTATGTACCTGTGCGTGTCAGTGTGCAGAAACACTTTGATGTTACCAATCCTTCCCCTGTGAGTAGAAAATGAAGACATGCACAGTATACGCATCCTCCTTGTACCTCTCTCTCTCTCTCTCTAGTCAGCGAAAGTTACCAATCTGCAAAATATGACTAATAGCTTTCTTCACAAATATCACCTCTCAATTTGTTCCAACCGAACCTTGTGACATCTGCTGAAAGTTGGGGTACCATTAACAACCTATATGCAGGCAAAATGTTCTCATTTTTAATCTGCTTTAGTTTAAGTAGCATGTGACGGGTCAAACTAGGGGTTTTCTCCTTGGGCTAAAACGTTTTGTTTTTTTAAGATATTTTTTGCGGCTTACGCCTTTTATTGGTTTTTGAAGGGACAGACAGTAGGCTGACAGGAAACGGGAGAGAGATGGGGGGATGACATGCAGTAAAGGCCGTGTCGGGCTCGGGAGTCGAACCCGCGGCACACTGCGACTGGATTACTAGTCGGGTGCCCAAACGGTTACGCCACCGCCTGGGCCGGCTAAAACGTCTTTGTGCAAAACAGAATCATGAAAAACCCCTATAGTTTGACACGTCACATGCTACTTAAAGCAAAATGGAAATTAGTAAATTTGCATATAGGTTCAGGTTGTTAATGGTACTTGGAACTAGAACTTTCAGCACCTGTCGCAAAGTTTCCCAAGGGAGTTGGGTTGGAACAAATTGAGAGGTGATAGTAGACACCTTTTATGAACATATTTTGTGAAGAAAGCTATTGGTATAAGCATTTATTTTGCAGGTTGGTCACACATTTGGCTTACTTTCCCTAACTACTCTCTCTCCGCTCTCCTTCCCTCCCTCCCTCTCCTCCAGGTGATGACCTCCTTCTCCCTCTCTCGGCTGCCTGGTGCTTCACCCCTGCTCGGGTCAGAGTTCAGCTGTGACGTCACCAACGGGGAGGTGGCTCCCGGTGCGTCGCTGCGGGTGACGGTCACTTACGCCCCGCTGGCCGCAGACGCAGTCTCTGTCTACCTGTCCCTGAACTATCCCGGATCGCTCAGCAAAGCCCTGCTCAAACTCAGCGGGAAATGTATAGGTAGGTATACAGGTGCACTATGAATCGTTTTAGGGCGAGAAGAAGCGAACAGGCAGTGGGTGAGGGCACATTTTCATAATTGTTCAAACTTCTTATACTTCTTAGACTTTCAGAAAATATGAGATTTATAAGCTCACAACATGTTGTGATGTGATGTCTTGTGAGCTTGTGTTAGCGAGACACCATTGTACGTCTAAGTATAAAGTAGGGATTTAGTGGTTAACCGTTTTGCTTTTGGAAAGCTCTCGTTAATGGCAGTGGTGGAAAGTAACTACATACATTTACTTAAAGATGGAGTGCCACAATTTTTGTATTTTTCCAGTTTTCCATGTGTCTATGAGGTGACAGTACTTCATTAGACACCCTGGAGTTGTTTTTCTGTGCAATGGTGTATTAACTTTGTATTTAGGGTTTCTTCCTGGAGGCTGAACCCTTGAAAGTCAAACGGGCCAATTAAATAAACAGTAATATAGTGACGCCACACTATCAGCCCCTCCCCTAACCCCTACCCCTTTATCATACAACTACAGCTGTGGGTGCGGCTTCAGTTCAGGTGGATCACCACCCATCACCACCCACCAGGCAATCCAGGCATACTTAATGAACTGGTGGGCATGTCCACATAAAAGCATGATTTTAACAAATACTGTACACTTTTTGGAAAAAGTTCTTCCCCCTTATATTGTAATAATACCTGATGATCATGTTTTAGGGTGGAAAAAAATGGTGGCACTCCATCCAAGTTCTGTACTTATGTTCAATTTTGAGTGTTTCCATTTTCTAGAACTTTTACTTCTCCACTACATTCATTTGAAAACTTTAGTTACTTTGTACATCTTCATAATGATGACAAAACATACACTAACCACTTCAGCCCTATATACATTTTGCTGATCTACAAGCTCACATTGCGTTGTGATGTGGCACATTGCTTGTAGATCTGTCATTTTCAAAATATTTGTATGCATATGAAAACTTGTCTTGAAATGAGACATTCTGCATAACGAGTAATTTTACTTTTGGTACTTTAAGTACACTGTGATGCCAATACTTTTGTACTTTTTCTTGTAACAAGAGTATTTCTAAAAGATTTAAGTAAAACATTTTAGTACTTTTTCCACCACTGGTTAATGGCACTGTGGTGTTTTCGTATTAAATGGCTGAATGTCTCTCTGTCTGTCCAGGGCCTGTAGTGACCCTGTCCTCTCCTGCAGTGGACTTTGGCTGCGTTGAGCAGGGAGAGGAAGTCGTGCGGAGCGTGGAGCTCCTTAATGCTTCCCCCGCCGAGGCTGTCTACCAATGGGACTTGGACCGCAGCGGTCACAGCGTGTTCACAATTGAACCAGCTGGGGGCGCCCTACGACCACACAGCCGTGCCACACTGAAGGTGGTCTACAGGCCCACACACCCTATAGCACACTACAGGAGAGTGGCATGTCTCATACTGCATAAGGTAAGACCATTGTTAAGTTTGACAGCAAACTTTGATTTAGTTTCGTCATAGTCTTTTGAATAAAATGTAATTCAGTTTTAGTCATAATTTAGTCATTAGTCATTTGATTTTGTCGATATACATAAAATGACAGGTGTGCTTCCTCTGGATACTGCCCTTGGTTAAGGCAGTGAGTGCACAGCTATGAATACGGCTTAACTCAAAATGTCTTGTCCCTCCCTAACATTTTAGTCTAGTTTTTATTTGTTCGAAATTGTCAATATATTTATGCGAGGTCATGATGGGTCATGATGACCTGACGAAGATGTAACTTACACATCGAAACGTTGTCACTTTTTACTTGCACCCTGTTATAATAAACTAAGGGCCTAAATCGTCTGAGCTGCTCCAGTGCCTTAAGTGGTAAAAATCCCTTCGTTGGCCTGCAGGACCCAGTATTCCTGGACCTGATTGGTACCTGCCATTTGGAGCTCCAACAACCAGCCCTACTCCGACCCAGACACCTGGCATTGTATCGCAGACACCGGCACCGCGGACTGGCACAGTACCCACCAGACCTCCTTGGCGCCATGCTGCTAGACTGCAAGCTACAGCTGGACCAACAGGGGTCTCTCTGCTTACCTGTAGAGGTCAGGAGGGGCGGGGGTTCTATGTGTGTGTTGTGTTTTTGATATGTTGCAGGGCCCAAGAGTAGAAAACCTGGAAACATAATATATTAACAGGTGAAGACTGTTTTGAAGACCTCATCAAAATAAAATAAGATTAGTTGTTATGTTATGTTGCGTTTTATTTCATACATTTTATTGAGATTTATTTTTATGGATAAACAAGGATACCATTCATGGGCTTAGGGGTAGAGTGGCCGGTAGTCAGCGGGATGGGAAGTTCGATCCCGGGGGCAACCACTAATTGCTCCTGATGTGCAGGTTGGGGACTTCCTCCGCCATCGGTGTGTGAATGGGTGAATGTAATGCACAATCTATGTACTGTAAAAACACTATATGGCCTGGGCCGGCCACGCGGTCCAGCGTGTAGCAGGTTTGAGTCCCAATTACTTTTCCTGCGTGTCTTCCCCCCCCATCTCTCTCCCCAAAAATATCTTTATAAAAATATAAATAAATTAACTAGCATAATTTGCGAAGGCCCTGATTAATTTAGCTTTGTTTCATTTTCGGTTACTGCCTTTTTAATGTTTATTCTTATATGCATATGCACCTTGAACCTTTTCTAGAACCCAGACCAGACTTCTAGTACTATTCAACGGGTTTGTGGCATTGTGTGACATGCGTGCGTGTGTGCGTGCGTGTCACTTTCAGGTTACCACACGTTTAATTATTTCAGTAGTGCTATGTTAGTGTTGTCTCTCTCTCTCTGTTGAGTTAAGTCCGTTGCTCTCCCCAGGTTGGCGGAGGGTGTGTAGAGCCCAGGATCACATTAGATGATTGACACAGGGGTGAAAAATGTATTCATCCATTATAAAAAAATATCTAGAGTTGCAAAACTGCGGCTAATTTTTTATGGAAATTGGAAGCCATCGACATGAAGATGCAAAGTTACAAAACATTGAGCTGGTTTACAAATATACAGAGCTTTATATCTGCCTGTGTGAACGCAGCATAACACGATGTAACAGCAGCCTGTGATGTAGGAGAATGGTGTAAAACTGTTGCACACGTTTCGACAGAATATAGTTCTTATATTCTACATTATATAAACCTGTATTGTGTCAAAACGTTGGGGAAATAAAAGGTAGTGGTTTCATTGTGGCTACGAGCTGACCTTCAGTCAAATCGCTGCTGCTGGTCACTAAACTAATCTTCAAATTTCTATTTCTATAGCGGATCTACAAGCTCAGTGTGTCACATTTTGACAGTGTGAGCTTGTAGATTTTCAGCTTTTGCTACTTTTGCAGATGAGATTAGATTTGTAGATTTAGTTTTTGTGGAAGTGCTTTAATGTGTAAATATTGAACCGATGAAAAGTATTCCATTTCCCGTTGGCTTCATTTTCCCATAGCTTTATTTGAATGGCTCTGAAGCTGGAGTGCAGGGGACTGTTGCTGTGGGGACTGGTTGTGCACAGAGCCCATGGGACTGTCTGTGTGGGGCTGGTTGTGCACAGAGCCCATGGGACTGTCTGTGTGGGGCTGGTTGTGCACAGAGCCCATGGGACTGTCTGTGTGGGGCTGGTTGTGCACAGAGCCCATGGGACTGTCTGTGTGGGGCTGGTTGTGCACAGAGCCCATGGGACTGTCTGTGTGGGACTGGTTGTGCACAGAGCCCGTGGTGGGCAAGAGTAACTGACATTCTGTGTTATTCCTGTGGTTCTATAGGAGCGTGCTGGTTGTAGAAGGTTCATGTCAAGGTGTTTGACAGTATTTTTCCTGTCTTCCTAAAGAAGTGTAACTGACAGTATTTTTCCTGTCTTCCTATAGAAGTGTAACTGACAGTATTTTTCCTGTCTTCCTATAGAAGTCTAACTGACAGTATTTTTCCTGTCTTCCTATAGAAGTGTAATTGACATTGTGTATTTCTTCGTATCGGGGCGTGCTGGTTGCATGGCTGCACTGTAGTTGCTAAACATTACTACATAAAGAAATGTGACACCTGGAGTCATAACTACTACATTAATACATACAAGAATAACTAAATGAATTGGACAGCCAACCAGTGCTGCACCATTCTGGCTCACATTTAGAAATTAATCTAAAATCTAGATCTCAATCTCAATCAGATTAATTGTGCAGCTCTAGCTGGTTGTAGAGGGCTGCTGATGAGGTGTTTTTGTAATCCTATCTTCCTTTGGCATTGATTAAAGGATAGGCTTTGAAAGATTTTATCCATCCTTGCATGGATTACAGTTCTCATTCGCCACGACTGATTTCACTCATTTGGATTCCAGAGAAAACCAGCAGGTCTTCTGTGACTCCATGCTGCTGCGCACAGAGAATGGCAGATCTAGCTTGTAGATCAGCTATATTTTCGGTCATTAGTTATTTTAAGATGAAAGAGTATTTGACGTGATCAAAACTAGCAATAGAATAGAAACATCTCTCAGAAACACGAATGGTCTCACACAAAATGTCATGAGTTCTTCAGCTGGTCGGCCTAAAACCTCATTACGTTATCGGTCTTGAGATTAAATGTTTTATTTATTCCATGAGAGGTAGAACTGACACTGTGTTTTTCCTGTCCTCTCATTGGTCGTAACTCGCACTGTACTTTTCCTCTCCTCCAACAGGAGCGTGCCGGGCGTCACTGCGGCGGCCTGCGCGTGCTCAACTCCTATTGGGTGGGAGAAGACTCCACCTACAAGTTCTTCAAGGTGATCCTGATCGACACGTTCCACAAGGCCATCCGTCGCAACCCCGACACCCAGTGGATCACCAAGGCGGTGCACAAGCACCGCAGAGACTCCAGACCTCTACATATATTTTCTGTTCACTGAAGAGCAGCAACTGCCAATTAATTTGTTTATAGATTCAAGCTTGCTTTGTCATTCTTTCCAACTGCAGCAGCAGGAAAAAAACTATTGTTTCTCCTAGTTAAAAGACAACACAGGCTCGTACAAGAATAAATATATCAAGTGCAAGACAATACTCTGAATATAAATACGTCATAAAAAAAAGTTTATACAGCAGAATGTATCTACAAAGACCTTTATATAATGGTTTAAACGGCTTCAGTTCACAATCCTTACACTGCTGATGGTGGAAAAGCCTTTACCTCTACACTTTATTTTCTGTGGTTTGGTTTCCCATTCAATTCAAACTACCAGTTTGATTATGTTGTACATCAAACGGAAAATAATTTAAAGTTAAACTAGAGTGTTAAGATGTGACCAGAAGGAAATTAAAGAAAATGTATTCCTGCTCATTGGACGTCCAATAATTATAAATTCAAGAAATCCAATTTCCAATGAATGTTATCGGTCGGTCACTAGCTTTCTGTTTCTCTATCACAGTTACTGACATGTGGATGAAACAGCAGACGCAGGACATCGACTCTGCTTTGGACCCGGAGAGCAAAGACCGCTCGTCTGAGAAACTGCAGCCGCCGTCTGTGTCCGTGAGCCATCACCAACACCACTGAGGGGAGGAGATTGTGTTTTCAGCCAGGTTGGCATTTAATGCTCCTCCCACCTCCGGTGAACTCTCACATTTCTGACATTGAGGCACAGGAACACTTTGGTCACTTTATTTTATATAAAGTATATTTATTGGTTTTTCACTTGGGTCACTTTGTGAGTGTGTGTTGGTGTTTCTCGCTTATCAAATCAAGGAGATAACAAGATAAATCAGGTCTGTGTGTTCAGACTGGCAGCTGAATCCAGTCTGAATCAGATCTGTGCAAGATCCAGATTGGAATGCGATCTGTTTAAATAACTAAACACAAACAAGTCACATGGAATCCGATTTATATTGCGTTCAGACTGAGACGGATCTCCTGAATGAGATTTGAATCAGACTTGAAACCACCTCTGAATGTGGCTCAAGTCGCATTTGTAAAAATCGGATTCCACTTGTTTGTGTTTAGACAAATCAGATTCCAGTCTGGATGTGGCACAGATCTGATTCAGATTATTATTTTTCCTTCTCAAAAACGTTTGAAGCGCAATTAATTGCAATTAATATTGTTAATAATAGTAATAATAATAATAATAAAACTTTAGTTGTATAGCACCTTTCATGACATGAAATGCAGCTCAAAGTGCTTTACAGAGCAATGGAGGGAAAAAAAGAAAAGGAAGGCAAAGACAAAAAACAAGCAGTAATGCAATACAGTGAGGACATGAATAACAAAAAATACATTTTCAATTAAAATAAATGTTGTAGTGGGTCTTGAGCTGTGCTTTAAAAATGTCTACAAAGAGGCTTCCTGACGAAGGTACAGTGGGAGCTTGTTCCATGCCGTCGGCCCGTAGAAGCAAAAAGCTGCTGGTGAGATCTCCAAATATAGTTGCTCTGTGGATTTATTTTAAAATTCACGTCTCCCCAAGAATCTCCTTTAGTTCACTTTAGTATGTGTGCCAAAAGTGTGCCGTTGAGCCCTGCTTTACAGTGAAACTCAACAGGGAGACTATCTTACATCATACATGTATATTATTTTTAATCTATGGAGCAACTATTGGACAACAGACACGAATATGTGTAGTTACATTGTGGCATGGAAACCACACAGCTCAAAGCTCCACCAATAAACATAATATGTCTTTGCACGTTAAGTAATCTGGTGTGGTGAGTTATTATGAATAATAGTCAGGTTTTCTTTTTTTTTCTTTTCAGTTAACCCATTTAGGCCTGATGTCGAAATTTAACAAATGTCTGAAATACCTCATGTTTCTCTATCAGTGGTGCTCAATATTTCATGTCGACGACCCCCAGAATTATGTTTATTTGGCCACCGACCCCCATCTGAAAATATGTTGTTCCAGAGACCTCCCCAGAAGCAAATGTATGAGTTAAAAATGTTCGCTCTGAAAGAATATATATTTATTCAAAGATTTGCACCACATTTTCACGATTTTTCAAAAATAGCAGACCTACAAGCTCGCTGCCGCGCTATGAGCTTGTAGATCTCCTATTTTTCAACAGCTAGTTGAAAAGTTAAATTATTGTTAAACAAGATGTCTACACAATTAGAGCATGTAGAACAGTAGAATAGTTGTCATTTTCATCGTTTGCCTGTTATGCCTGGTTGAACGTCATCAAATGGTGGTCCGTGGCTCATATGTTGAATAAATAATATAACTTGATATGAAAAGGGTAAGGCGATACTGCTCAAAGAACATAGATCTCTCTGTTTTTGTTAGCATCGGCCTATAGACGGGTCTGCAGAGCGGTGCCCTGCAGGCAATCGGCATCAAATGAAGCACAGCTTGACACAGACAAAAATGAACCGATCTACAAGCTCACAACGTGCTGCGGAGTGATCCTATGTCCTAGGATAGGTGGTCTAGTAGCAAAGATTTGGCACAACGTTTGTATGTATGTATGGATGGTTCTAGACCTGTTACTGGTCTTCTCCACTTGAGGGCGACACAGACCGTAGAATAAAAACAGATTCAGCTCTGTCTTTCACAATCTAAACTCATCGTCAAATAAAATAAAAACGGCGCCCTGTTTTCCGTTGAGGGTGACAGATGCCGTTGAATAATAACAGAGAGACTTAACTTTGCAAGGGATGCTTTTTAAAACCAGTAGAAATCTTTAGGGACAAACGGCAGCATGTTTCCTTCTCAAAACTGTTTTAAATAGTCTAGAAGCTTCAGATATTAACATGGTGACATCCACTATGAATATGAATGTTATAACACTAGTTTAACTAACTAATTTAAAATAATCCATTCGTAAAACAAATAACCAACTAATTTAAAATAATCCATAAACATATATTATATAACTAAAACGTTATCTCACACTTTACATCGGTATATTTATTTACCTTCGTATCATAATTATAATCCTCGGTAGGCGAACACGGATCCTCGTACATACCAGCTGTGTACGTTACCATTCGGCTAAAGAGCCAGATCTAATAGGTAGATGTGTGCCACCCACTATAGCCTACATTGAAGGTGTAGTGTGCTGTAAATAGCGGATCTACAAACCCACAGCGCGTCTCTGATGCAGCTCGTTGTGGGCTTGTAGCTCTGACGATAGCGCCCCTGGTGGTTAGTCTACCAACTTTGTGTAATGTAAATGTCCGTGTGTTTTTTATTAGTAATTGAATATTAGGACCACAATGGAAACACTGTTATCCTTTAGACCAAAGTCTCACTTTAAATCTGTGCTATATAATTTTTTCATCTAATAAACTAAAAATAGCGAAATAACGAATTAACTATCTAATTTAAAATAATCTATTCATTAACATAATTTAATAATATTTACTTTCGCCCGGTACATTTATGAACCGTCGTATAACGGTGCAGAGCGCCGAAAATAGATCTACAAGCCCACAGGGCGTCGAGGACGCAACGCAACAATCACACAGATGTGATTGACTGAGAGACTGCTAGGGCACTGGCACTGCTATTGTAACAAATTCAATTTCCCCTCGGGGATTAATAAAGTATTTTCCATTCCATTCCATTCCTACTCTAGTTACTAGTATGAGTAATTTAAAAATATTTCATATATTTTTTTAATAAATACGTTTATGTTATTCTGAAGGAACCCGGAAACCTTCAGCTCACTCCTAACCAAGGACTGTCTAAAGAGGACAAGAAGCGAAGACTGTAAGGGCGCCGCCATGTTGATCACATGGTGCTCCATGGAAGGAAAGGAACATGCGCAGTTGCAGACCAAGGCTGCATAAAGCCCATTGCGCATGTTCCTTTCCTTCCATGGAGCACCATGTGATCAACATGGCGGCGCCCTTACGGTCTTCGCTTCTTGTCCTCTTTATACAGTCCTTGCTCCTAACCAGGAAGTAAAGCGGAAAACTTAAATCTGCTCAAAGAACAAATGGAAGGGAGCGTCGTAACGAGAGGCTGCACATCCGGTCAGTACCGGATACGGACACCAGCCCGTGCGTGGTGCATGTGTGTGTGTGCAGCGAAAGGACCGGATGCGGTAGGCGGGTTCTAGAAAGGATGTGAGCACCGAGCAGCCAATAGGAACCCAGCATTTACACAGCTTATCTCTGGGTGCGTTCGGTTCTCACACACTGAGCGGAACTGCCCATACTAACTAACAGGCGCTGCGCTCCTGGACGGTCCCGGCGGTCATTTCCGAACACTCTCTATTGGATTGTCAATAAAGTTTTGTATGACAAAACAAGTGACGTCACAGGTGTCATGGCGGCCGACAGTTGGAGTTTGTTTTATGCTCTAGCTTTTGGAGTTTCTCTGTTGAAATGTCTGTTTCTGAACGCATAGTGAGTCTAATATTATTATTATAATGTTTCATGTTTATAAATAGTTGTTGTTTATAATAGTCTTTTTATACAGCAAGGCAAGGCAAATGGCTTCTTGGTTAGAGTTGGTGACAATGTTATCACACGTAAAGATGAAATTACCTACCGGTTCCATCCTGGAGGCAAATCTTTCCGGTGATAAAATCGCCACCAACGTAATCAAAAAAGTCAACCAAAGAACAAGATTCCTTTACAGGATCTCCTCACTGGTCAACAAAAACACCTTGAAGACCTTAACAGGAGCCCTCGTACAAGGTTTCTTTGAATATGCATGCACCTCCTGGTACCACAGCACCTCAAAGGCCCTTAAAACAAGGCTCCAGACCTCCCAAAACAAACTGGTCAGGCTCCTACTTGGCCTCACCCCCCGAACCCACATCACCCCTGCCCACTTTGACAGGCTGGAATGGCTTAGGGTCGACGACAGAGTGGTCCTGTCTACTCTGTTCACGGAGACCCGCGGGAATATAAATATAATATATAATATACAGGAATGTACATGAATGAACGGAAATGTGTACGAAGAGGTGTTAATCAAGTAATTATACTTGATTCTCAAGTGAGGACGCTGGCGTCGACTGTTCGCCGCTTCACCTCCCAATGAATGAAATGAATACATTGTAAAGAAAGAGCTTTAAGCACTTGTAAAAGCACTATAAAAATGCAATTCATTCATTATATTACTACTTTACAGAGTAATGAGTAGTGTAAGGTTTTACTCTGTCAAAACAGTAATATTATACCTGTTATTTTGTAAAGAAAAAATAGCACATAGGCTATTACATATTAGTCAGGATTTGTTGACTACCGTTTGAAAACATTTAATTTAAAAGTTCAAGAGAGATTGCTGCTTTATTTTCTGGCTGACGTGACTCTTCTTCTTAATATTATTATTCAAAACTATTGGATTCAGTTCTAAAAGTATCTGATGTGTTGTTGGGCCAACTGGCCACAAGGCGGCACTGTTGTACTGCTGACCAGTAGAGGTGACGTCTATGAAGGAATACATGTATTTGATTCTAGTAGTTTGGTAACTTCATTCGTCACCGTGTCTAGTGTCTACTTGTTATTATTTATAACATAATGATATAATTATAATGATATAAATACATTATGTATCAAATTATGATACATAATGTTTATAAATGAATGTTTATATTCATAATATTTATTGTAGTAGTTTGGTAACTTGGTAACTGTGTGTGTGTGTGTGTGTGTGTGTGTGTGTGTGTGTGTGTGTGTGTGTGTGTGTGTGTGTGTGTGTGTGCGCGTGCGCGTGTGTGTGTGTCAGTCACTCCACAGACTTCGAGGTCCACAGGAACTGGTTAGCGATCACTCACAGCCTCCCTGTGTCCAGATGGTACCACGAGGTCTTTAGTTCAATTCCTATTCCCTTAACGAGGTCTGTAGTTACAATTACAATTTACAATTTAGGCATTTAGCAGACGCTCTTAATCCAGAGCGACTTACATTAAGCAAGAACAAAAGCATGGGAATACATCACATAAAAACATTCATCATGAAACCAGACATGCAA